>NC_137611.1:8202665-8385165 GCF_963280865.1 Gymnoscopelus braueri
CAGACCAAAACCAGTGAAAAAGGAGCTCACAGAGTTGATACAGTTTCAGGCGAATTGCACACATATCCTGGGTTTAAGTGTTTTTCAAACTGCTCAAAATTGTGGTCACTCTAAGGGCGGAGCTTACTGGTCAAAACGATAGATGTGTTCCTCATGAGTCAAGGCACAAGTGTAAGCAAGTTTCACGACTTTGGGCCAAACGAGGCAAGACTTTTGCTTGTTTAAAGTTAGCATTTAAAAAAAATTGCTATAGCGCCCCCCTTTGACCAATTGGTGTAAGATTGGTTAGGCTTCATTTTTTCACTTCAAAAATCCGCCGCTATCGTTTTGTCGGCATAGGTCCAAAGTTCATGTGTAAAAAGTTTCGTGCAGATTACTAAAAAAATCCAGGAGGAGATAGTATTTAACTGTTTTTCATATGATTCAAAATGGTGGGAGATCTAAAGGTCAGAGGTCAAAAGTCAGAGTGTGAAAGTTGTTCATCATGAGTACACGCATGTGTCTATCGAAGTTTTATGGCTGTAGGTCAAACAGGGCATGAGTTTTACCTGTTCAAATTTGGCAATTTCAATTGAGTGCTTCAGCGCCACCCTTTGACGCATGACTGTGAGATTAATTTCTTGACAGTTTTTCATGACAAACTACCACATGGCCGAGTTTCGTAAAAAGCGACAGCACTGTTAAGCCAGAACTAAGATTAGCCTTGGAGGGAGAGGGAGCGAAAAACAATTATCAATATAGCTGCAAGCAGCGATAACACAGGGCCAGTGAAAGAGAGAGAGAGAGAGAGAGAGAGACACAAGGAAACTGGAGATGGAGAGAGAGAGAGAGACATGGAAACTGGAGAGAGAGAGAGAGAGAGATGGAAACTGAATAGATTGAAGAGAGAGAGAGAGAGAGATAGACATGGAAACTGAAGAGAGAGAGAGAGACAGATCATCATGATTGCCTCAACAGATCGTCTGGGACAGGGATCGAACTGGTGACCTCCAGACTCATAGGCTGCCTTTCTTCTCATTGAGCTAGAGATATGATAGTCCTGGTAGTGTCTGTTGATATATATAAGTCTTTCCGTCCCTGACGGACCAGGCCTTTGTTTCGCTAACTACTCTAGATCACTGGTTCCCTAACCATCTACCGATAGAGAAATTGTATGTCTCCTCGGAACAGAAACCATTGAAAATAGCCGATCTACAAGCTCACAAAATGTTGCTATCTGAAAGGTTGTGAGATTGTAGATCGGCTATTTTCACTGGTTTCTGTTCCGAGGAGACGCGTAAGTCTAAGAATGGAGAGAGAGAGAGAGAGAGAGAGAGAGAGAGAGAGAGAGAGAGAGAGAGTGAGAGAGACATGGAAACGGAATAGATTGAAGAGAAAGAGAGAGAGAGACATGGAAACGGCATAGATTGAAGAGAAAGAGAGAGAGAGACATGGAAACGGAATAGATTGAAGAGAAAGAGAGAGAGAGACATGGAAACGGAATAGATTGAAGAGAAAGAGAGAGAGAGACATGGAAATGTAGAAGATTGAAGAAAGAGAGAGAGAGCGAGAGAGCCATGGAAACGGAATAGATTGAAGAGAGAGAGAGAGAGAGACATGGAAACGGAATAGAATGAAGAGAGAGAGAGACATGGAAACGGAATAGATTGGAGAGAGAGAGAGAGAGAGACAGACATGGAAACATAATAGACTGAAGACAGAGAGAGATGGAAGCAGAACGGATTGAATGGAGATCTCAACCTATTGCCATTAACAGGAATCGAACCCTCAACCTTCGGATTGACAGGCTGCAACACTACCTATAGTGCTATAGCTTTGTACAGATTGAGGTTGTCTGTTGAAGATAAAAGTGAACCAGTGAAAGCAGCCGACCTACAAGCTCAGAAACACGTTGCTATCTGAAAAGTTGTGAGATTGTAGATCGGAGAGAGAGAGAGACATGGAAACGGAATAGATTGAAGAGATAAGGATAATTCCTTTAACAGGTCCGTTCATGAAAGTCCTTGCGGTCTTGTTTCCAATGAGGGCCTGTGAGCAATTAGGGGTTAAGAGTCTTGCTCAGGGACAAATTTCATTTGCTGGCCTGGCCTGGAATCGTACCTGAGGCAACTAGGGCCTCTGGCTCCCTAGGCTGGCTCACTAACCACTCAGCTATGGCCGCCCCTCAAGAGAGAAAGAGAGAGAGAGAGAGAGAGAGAGAGAGAGAGAGAGAGAGAGAGAGAGAGAGAGAGAGAGAGAGAGAGAGAGAGAGAGAGAGAGAGAGAGAGAGAGAGAGAGAGAGAGAGAGAGAGAGAGAGAGACATGGAAACGGAATAGATTGAAGAGGGACACATGGAAACGGAATAGATTGAAGAGAGAGAGAGAGACATGGAAACAGAATAGATTGAAGAGAGAGAGAGACATGGAAACATAATAGATTGAAGCAGAATGGATTGATTGGACATCTCAACCTATTGCCATTAACAGGACTCAAACCCTCAACCTTCGGATTGACATGCTGCAACACTACCTATAGTGCTATAGCTTTGACCAGGCTGAGGTTGTCTGTTGAAGATAAAACTGAACCAGTGAAAGCAGCCGATCTACAAGCTCAGAAACACGTTGCTATCTGAAAGGTTTTGAGATTGTAGATCGGCTATTTTCAGAATGAAGTATGTCATACATTGCAAAAACATACCTTCTCAGATAAGCATTTCATGTTATCTTTATCAATTGCATATGTATTCATTAATACAGTCTTGTTGTTTGCAATGCACTTTAAATGAAGTCTCCACCAAGTGAGGCTTGAACCGGCAACCTTGATGTTATGAAACATTCACTTAAGCGGGAAGCCATTAGACCAACAGACCTGATCCAGTGAAAACGGAGGTCAGACAGAAGATACCATTTCACGCAAATAACTGAAAAATCCTGGGTTTAAGTGTTTTTCAAACTGCTCAAAATTGCGGACAATCTAAGGGCGGAGAGAGAGACATGGAAACGGAATAGATTGAAGAGAGAGAGACATGGAAACAATAGATTGAAGAGAGAGAAAGATGGAAGCAGAATGTATTGATTGGACGTGTCAACCTATTGCCATTAACAGGAATCGAACCCTCAACCTTTGGATTGACAGGCTGCAACACTACCTATAGTGCTATAGCTTTGACCAGGCTGAGGTTGTCTGTTGAAGATAAAACTGAACCAGTGAAAGCAGCCGATCTACAAGCTCAGAAACACGTTGCTATCTGAAAAGTTTTGAGATTGTAGATCGGCTATTTTCAGAATGAAGCATTTCATACATTGCAAAAACAGACCTTCTCAGATAAGCATTTCATGTTATCTTTATCAATTGCATATGTATTCATTAATACAGTCTTGTTGTTTGCAATGCACTTTAAATGAAGTCTCCACCAAGTGAGGCTTGAACCGGCAACCTTGATGTTGTGAAACATTCACTTAAGCGGGAAGCCATTGGACCAACAGACCTGATACAGTGAAAACGGAGGTCAGACAGATGATACCATTTCACGCAAATAACTGAAAAATCCTGGGTTTAAGTGTTTTTCAAACTGCTCAAAATTGCGGACAATCTAAGGGCGGAGAGAGAGACATGGAAACGGAATAGATTGAAGAGAGAGAGACATGGAAACAATAGATTGAAGAGAGAGAAGGATGGAAGCAGAATGGATTGATTGGACGTGTCAATCTATTGCCATTAACAGGAATCGAACCCTCGACCTTCGGATTGACGGGCTGCAACATTACCTATAGTGCTATAGCTTTGTCCAGGCTGAGGTTGTCTGTTGAAGATAAAAGTGAACCAGTGAAAGCAGCCGATCTACAAGCTCAGAAACACGTTGCTATCTGAAAAGTTTTGAGATTGTAGATCGGCTATTTTCAGAATGAAGTATGTCATACATTGCAAAAACATACCCTCTCAAATAAGTATTTCAGGTTATGTTTAACAATTGCACATGTATTAATTGACACAATCATGTTGTGTGCAATGCAACTTTAATGAAGTCCGCATCAAGTGAGGCTTGAACTGGCAACCTTCAGGTTGTGAGGCACACGTTTAAGGGAGAAGCCATTGGACCAACAGACAAGAACCTGTGAAAAAGGAGATCACACAGATGATACAGTTTCACGCAAATAGCTGAAAAATCCTGGGTTTAAGTGTTTTTCAAACTGCTCAAAATTGCGGACAATCTAAGGGGGGAGCTTACTGGTCAACGTGATACATGTGTTCCTCATGAGTCAAGGCACATGTGTAAGCAGGTTTAATGGCTGTCGGCCAAACGAGGCATGACTTTTGCCTGTTTAAAGTTTGCACTTTCAAAAAATCGCTATAGCGCCCCCCTTTGACCAATTGGAGTAAGATTGGTTTCAGTAATATTTGGAATGACCCTCAACATTAACGCAAAGTTTCAAAGAAATGTGAGTCTGCATGTATGTGTTAGGGGCAGATGAATAATTGTCATAAAACTGCAATATTCATTGGCTCATTAAAGCTTAATTTTTTCACTTATGGAAAATCTTTTGTATCAGTTTGTCGGCATAGGTCCAAAGTTCATGTGTAAAACGTTTCGTGCAGATTACTAAAAAATCCCAGGAGGAGATAGGTTTTAACTGTTTTTCATATAATTCAAAATGGTGGGAGATCTAAAGGTCAGAGGTCAAAAGTCAGAGGGTTAAAGTTGTTCATCATGAGTAGACGCATGTGTGTATTGAAGTTTTATGGCTGTAGGTCAAACAGGGCATGAGTTGTACCTGTTCAAAGTTGGCATTTTCAATTGAGTGCTATAGCGCCACCTTTTGACGAAAGATTGTGAGATTTATTTCTTGATAGTTTTTCATGACCATCTACCATATGGCCGAGTTTCGTATAAAGCGACAGCACGGTTCAGCCAGAACTGCGAAAAGTGGCAGAAGAAACAGAATAAAGGGAATACTAAAACAGGTCCAGAGCTGAGCTCTGGCCCCGTAAAAAGAAAGAAAAAACACATAATGGTCATAATGGAGTTTCATCCAGGAGCTGAAGCTGAAGCATATTTTCAGCTGCTGAACCTTTCTCAATTCAGCCGAAATTCAGCTCTATCTGATTGCTCCACATCTCCAGAAGATGTACATTAATTTCAGGACACCCATCAGTCCAGATAGTGAGGGCTGTTAACAAAAAAAGGGGGACACGGCTGACAAAAGCGCCACATTTTTTCTACATGCTCTCCATCACCATAAGTTTCATTTTGGAAGGGGAGCCACGTCATCAAGATGGCAGAAGGCGGCCATCTTGGATTACAAAGATGGCAACCATGCAATATCTATAAAAGCCAATATCTCGGCTTCCAAGCCACTTAGAAGGTCAATCTTAGTGTCAAAATATACATTTTCTGGGACAAGGAATGCAATAAAACTATAGGGAATATCAATAAGTGACTAATTCAGCCAATATTAGATAATTTGGTAAATTCTGGCAATATATGTACACAATTATGCATGCTTCGTCTAGATTATGCACAACATCTCAGAGTGTGTGTGTGTGTGTGTGTGTGTGTGTGTGTGTGTGTTTATTAAACTTTGACAGATCTGACTCTTGTTATTTCCTATTTTTCCTATCTATTTTGTAGTATCGTTCCTATTGTTTCCTGTCTGCCTAGTTACTGTTTACCTGCCTTGTCTCTCCTCCCTGTGATTATTAGTTATCTCCACCTGTGTCCTGTTAGTCCCTAGGGTGTGGGTGTGTCTGGATCTGGTTCCTGCCAGTGTGACCACCTGCATTCACTCACCTGCAATCATGCCTACAGTACTTAAGCCTCAGTCTCTCTCCAGTCTCTTGCCAGATTGCCTTGTGTTTACCCAAGCTCTCAAGCATTGTTCAAAATCAAGTTTTTTGCCCTAACTGATCTCTGCTCTGTTTTCTATACTACGTCTTTGCCCAGCCCTTGCCGGTACCTCTGCCTTCTCTGACTGCCCCTTTGGTTTTCGACCCCTTGCCTTACACAGTTTAGATTTTTGCCTGCCCCTTGCCAATCTCGTCTCTTGCACACAATGGATTGGGCTTTGTAGATCTCCAAAAGAGTTGATGTGGTCTGGGATACTTACATCACCAGCAGCATAAAAGAGTCAACAAGGGAGAAGCGAGGCAAAGGGATACGACGGAAGGTGGCTGGTCAGAACAAGCTGCCGGGGAATTGGCCAGATTTCCTGCGTGATCCTATAAACAAGCAGGAACTCTTTACCTTTCTCTCTGGGAAGATTGCATCCACCGCCTGGCCAGAGGGCAAGCTGGTCTTCATCACATCTGGCATCACAGTGGTCGGCACAGACACCAGCCACTCCATGCTGCCATGTAACCACGAAGAGCCGACACCAGGATATTGATTCACCTGCTTGATGCCCTGGAACATGGCTGTTCTACCTGCTTGATACGCACTGTGGATACGGATGTTGTCGTTATCCTCATCGGCAAGTTCCATGCCCTGCTCACCAAGTATCCAGCTGCAGACATCTGGGTTGCTTTTGGCACTGGCAAGAACTACACCTATGTTCATATAAACACCATCTGCCATGCTCTGGGCAAAGACAAGTCCACAGCACTTCCCATCTTCCACTGTTACACAGGCTGTGACACAACATCAGCATTCTGCGGGAAAGATAAGAAGTCAGCATGGGTGGCATGGAAGTCCTACCCTGAGGTCACCCAGGCCTGGGTTTAAGTGTTTTTCAAACTGCTCAAAATTGCGGACAATCTAAGGGGGGAGCTTACTGGTCAACGTGATACATGTGTTCCTCATGAGTCAAGGCACATGTGTAAGCAGGTTTAATGGCTGTCGGCCAAACGAGGCATGACTTTTGCCTGTTTAAAGTTTGCACTTTCAAAAAATCGCTATAGCGCCCCCCTTTGACCAATTGGAGTAAGATTGGTTTCAGTAATATTTGGAATGACCCTCAACATTAACGCAAAGTTTCAAAGAAATGTGAGTCTGCATGTATGTGTTAGGGGCAGATGAATAATTGTCATAAAACTGCAATATTCATTGGCTCATTAAAGCTTAATTTTTTCACTTATGGAAAATCTTTTGTATCAGTTTGTCGGCATAGGTCCAAAGTTCATGTGTAAAACGTTTCGTGCAGATTACTAAAAAATCCCAGGAGGAGATAGGTTTTAACTGTTTTTCATATAATTCAAAATGGTGGGAGATCTAAAGGTCAGAGGTCAAAAGTCAGAGGGTTAAAGTTGTTCATCATGAGTAGACGCATGTGTGTATTGAAGTTTTATGGCTGTAGGTCAAACAGGGCATGAGTTGTACCTGTTCAAAGTTGGCATTTTCAATTGAGTGCTATAGCGCCACCTTTTGACGAAAGATTGTGAGATTTATTTCTTGATAGTTTTTCATGACCATCTACCATATGGCCGAGTTTCGTATAAAGCGACAGCACGGTTCAGCCAGAACTGCGAAAAGTGGCAGAAGAAACAGAATAAAGGGAATACTAAAACAGGTCCAGAGCTGAGCTCTGGCCCCGTAAAAAGAAAGAAAAAACACATAATGGTCATAATGGAGTTTCATCCAGGAGCTGAAGCTGAAGCATATTTTCAGCTGCTGAACCTTTCTCAATTCAGCCGAAATTCAGCTCTATCTGATTGCTCCACATCTCCAGAAGATGTACATTAATTTCAGGACACCCATCAGTCCAGATAGTGAGGGCTGTTAACAAAAAAAGGGGGACACGGCTGACAAAAGCGCCACATTTTTTCTACATGCTCTCCATCACCATAAGTTTCATTTTGGAAGGGGAGCCACGTCATCAAGATGGCAGAAGGCGGCCATCTTGGATTACAAAGATGGCAACCATGCAATATCTATAAAAGCCAATATCTCGGCTTCCAAGCCACTTAGAAGGTCAATCTTAGTGTCAAAATATACATTTTCTGGGACAAGGAATGCAATAAAACTATAGGGAATATCAATAAGTGACTAATTCAGCCAATATTAGATAATTTGGTAAATTCTGGCAATATATGTACACAATTATGCATGCTTCGTCTAGATTATGCACAACATCTCAGAGTGTGTGTGTGTGTGTGTGTGTGTGTGTGTGTGTGTTTATTAAACTTTGACAGATCTGACTCTTGTTATTTCCTATTTTTCCTATCTATTTTGTAGTATCGTTCCTATTGTTTCCTGTCTGCCTAGTTACTGTTTACCTGCCTTGTCTCTCCTCCCTGTGATTATTAGTTATCTCCACCTGTGTCCTGTTAGTCCCTAGGGTGTGGGTGTGTCTGGATCTGGTTCCTGCCAGTGTGACCACCTGCATTCACTCACCTGCAATCATGCCTACAGTACTTAAGCCTCAGTCTCTCTCCAGTCTCTTGCCAGATTGCCTTGTGTTTACCCAAGCTCTCAAGCATTGTTCAAAATCAAGTTTTTTGCCCTAACTGATCTCTGCTCTGTTTTCTATACTACGTCTTTGCCCAGCCCTTGCCGGTACCTCTGCCTTCTCTGACTGCCCCTTTGGTTTTCGACCCCTTGCCTTACACAGTTTAGATTTTTGCCTGCCCCTTGCCAATCTCGTCTCTTGCACACAATGGATTGGGCTTTGTAGATCTCCAAAAGAGTTGATGTGGTCTGGGATACTTACATCACCAGCAGCATAAAAGAGTCAACAAGGGAGAAGCGAGGCAAAGGGATACGACGGAAGGTGGCTGGTCAGAACAAGCTGCCGGGGAATTGGCCAGATTTCCTGCGTGATCCTATAAACAAGCAGGAACTCTTTACCTTTCTCTCTGGGAAGATTGCATCCACCGCCTGGCCAGAGGGCAAGCTGGTCTTCATCACATCTGGCATCACAGTGGTCGGCACAGACACCAGCCACTCCATGCTGCCATGTAACCACGAAGAGCCGACACCAGGATATTGATTCACCTGCTTGATGCCCTGGAACATGGCTGTTCTACCTGCTTGATACGCACTGTGGATACGGATGTTGTCGTTATCCTCATCGGCAAGTTCCATGCCCTGCTCACCAAGTATCCAGCTGCAGACATCTGGGTTGCTTTTGGCACTGGCAAGAACTACACCTATGTTCATATAAACACCATCTGCCATGCTCTGGGCAAAGACAAGTCCACAGCACTTCCCATCTTCCACTGTTACACAGGCTGTGACACAACATCAGCATTCTGCGGGAAAGATAAGAAGTCAGCATGGGTGGCATGGAAGTCCTACCCTGAGGTCACCCAGGCCTTCAACTACATGGCAGAAAATCCATACACTTCAGTGACCATAGATGCCCAACACTTTCAGCTTCTTGAGCGTTTCACAGTCATCATGTATGATAAGACAAGTGATTTGGAATCTGTCAATGAAGCACGGCGAGAGTTGTTCTGCCAGAAGAACAAAACGATGGAACACATTCCACCAACGCAAGATTCACTGTTGCAGCACGTGAAGCGAGTTGCCTACCAGTCTGGGATCTGGTCCACGTCTGAACTGGCCCAGCAGCCGACACCCAGTCCAGAAGGATGGGGATGGACATTGGATGACAACAACCAGGTCTGGCTCCCTGTGTGGAGCATTCTACCGATGGCGTCAAAAGCCTGCAATGAACTGGTCAAGTGCGGTTGTAAACTTGGTTGTGGTGCAAGGTGCTCATGCAAGAAGGCACACTGGAATTGCACAGAGCTTTGCAGTTGTCAATGTGACAAATAATTTGAATGTCAATTCACTTCATGCTCCATTTTCTGTGTCTGACTGCTAACCGAGTTGAAAATTATGTAAATATGTTGCTAGAATGACCATATTTATTTGATCGTGGCACAAATAAACATCTAGTGGAATTCTCAATAGCTTTATTGCATTCCTCGACCCAGAAAATGTATATTTTGACACCAAGATTGACCTTCTAAGTGGCTTTGAAGCCGAGATATTGGCACTTACAGATATTACATGGTGGCCATCTTTGAGATCCAAGATGGCCGCCTTCTGCCATCTTTTTGACGTGGCTCCCCATCCAAAATGAAACTTATGGTGGTGGAGAGCATGTAGAAAAAATGTGGCGCTTTTGTCAGCCGTGTCCCCCTTTTTCAAAAATCTGGTCTTACCCATCCTCACTAAGAAGAGAGGCTGGCCATCTTTCTCAGGTAAGCTATTCATGTAATAAAGTAACCTAATCTTACTTACTTTTGATTTATTTTTGATTTGCACATAGATTTGCATATAGTTTATATATACATATGCATAACATGATAGTTCTTTTCATGGGAAAGTTGACAGTTTAGTTGTTGCGCCGGTGAGGTAAGAAACCCCCAATTTACTATTGTGTATGTTTCATTGTGCTAGGTGCCAATCACTTAAGTAGAAGCGTTTTCTTGAACAAATTTGCTAAATTTCATGATCTAAATTCACATATGAGTATACTAAGGCACCAATACTTGTCTCAGATGTTAGGTGTATGTATTTATGACAGTTTGAGAGAGATTCTGTGTTGCCAATATTACAAACAAAAACAGCAGTACAAGATTTTCGGGTTTTTTTGTTATTCACTTTTATTATGAAAAAAAACTGCAGGATATTGTGCGTAGAACTTTTAACCCAAAGTCCAGAAGGGTATTAGTATAAGGCAAAAAATGCTCTGGAAAAAGTAGTGCCCAGACATGGGAACGAAATTCATTTTCTAGGCCGTGCTTACGTTTGAAGCCAAATTGGTTGTCAATAGACTTGATGTACTTCTCAAGTCTACTAATTGTCTCCATAATTTTGGACAAAATGCTGGCTAGGGCTATAGGCCTATAGTTTTCTGAGCTGTTTAGCTTACCCACTTTGTCTTTAATGACCGGCACTAACACAACAGAGAGCATAGAATCAGGTAAAAACATGTGAACAAAGAAACCTGTAAAACACAATTATAGGACACAGTTTCTTACTGGCACATTTAAGATGTTCAGCTGTTATATTGTCCAGACCACAGGCCTTATTATCACCTAGCTTTAGAATAGCTTCATGGACCTCACCAGGAGTGGCAATCACATCATCATTGAAATCTACATGATCCACTACAAACAGGTTACTTTTCACACAGTTGAACAGTTCAAAATACTGATTCTGCCATAACTGTGAGATTGCATCAGAACCACTCACGACATCTATGTTTGATGGATCTCCTTCCAGAAGTCATTTACATTATTTTTATGCAACTTCCTTGCCAGAGAATCTGACCGCATAGTGTTTTAATTTCTTTTGATGAAACGAAGGGCATATTTAAAATCAGCGTTAGTGCGTTTTTTCTTTTCAAACAGAGGTCCATGTCTACCATTGCCTGACTCAGCCCATATTTTTAAAAGCCTTTCTAGCCTCTGCATGAAGCTCTTCAACATGGTCATTCCACCTTGGCTTAGCATTATACACTTTTGCCCTATGCTTGTAGATAGATAGATAGATAGATAGACACCTCGACGCGTCTTTTACAAGTCATTTACCACCTTGTTAGGCAACAGAAAACTCGCTGTTGCACACTGGACAAGTTGGGTCTCATTCCTGTAAAAACATAATGACACTTGCCCGGCCATTGCACTGTGTAATGGCCGGGCAAGTGTCATCATATTTTTACAGGAACGAGACACGGGTAATGCTTCAAATAATCTGATGTAAAGTATATTTATTTTAATTCTTCCTGTCTGTCATCTAAATTAGGAACATTAGACCGACCATATACCAGACTTTCTTTTTTCTCCTCGCTCGTCTGAGACCAAAGCAGCAGTTGGCCAGATTGACAGTTCAGCGACAAATGAGTACAAAACAAGAGGAGGTAAAAGGGTCTTTGCAGGTTGCAGATCTGGTGTGCTTAATTTGAGCAAATTACAGAGACATTAGGCAGGCTCTAGACCGGATCTGAGAACTGAGCAATAAATAGAAACCGTTCTCCCACAAATCCATCATATGGTCGCCTGGTCGGCATTTGCGGGAGATTTATGGAGATTTAAGGACGGTACCCACTGACCACAAGGTCTGACCACCCCCCACCACCCCAACACAAGATTAGATTAGATTCTTGGCCAGCCAGACCATTTGCTGCATTTCACTTCCCTACTACTTTTGTTTATTTGGACAGGACAAAGCATATTAATGGACGTCACATGGACGTAAATACACCGGATTTAGCAAATATGCTAATTTTCATCCGCAGTCCTCACACTTATGCTTACTGGGAGCGCCATGGAGAAAGGCTGCTTCCGTACAAGCTCCGGAGCGTCGCAACGTTTTTTAGTCTTTTTAGTATTTTTTAGCCTTCTCTTTTTTCCCTACACCGTCGGGTGTCTAAGGAGTTATGACAGACAAGCACTTATGGACATCAACACAGCGATTACACGCAGAATTCCGGACTTTTTTGCCGAAAACCTTCCACTCGGCTGGGTGGGGGGAGGGCTTCCCTTTGTTCCGGCTGGAACGAACCCGAGGCGGCGAAGAAGACGGCCAGGTCGACGAGGGAAAAGAGCGGGTCTCCTCGTAAGAACAACAAAACGTGGATATAAACCTGCACTGCCTTCAATCCTGCTAGCGAACGTTAGATCTCTGTGTGAATCAAGAACAGTGACCACTATGGACGACTTACTGGCGCGCGTTAAATACAACGCCGAGACGAGGAGCACGTCCATTGTTGTGCTAACAGAGACGTGGCTAACGGAGTTAGCATCTGATTCTTCCATCACTCCCCCTGGTTTCACCGTGTATAGGAAAGACAGAGACACTGTACTAAGCGGTAAGCAACGTGGGGGGGGAGTTTGTGCCTTGATCAACAACAACTGGTGCAAAGATGTTAAAATCCTAGATAGTCACTGCTCACCAGACCTTGAACTTTTAATCATAGCCTGCCGTCCTTTCTACCTACCACGCGACTTCAGCATTGTGATTGTAGCCGTTGTTTACATTCATCCTGGAGCTAATAAGGACACAGCTATGAGGGAATTACACCAGGCGATCAGTGCACAAGAAAATCGCCACCCGGACTGCGCAGTCATCTGCCTAGGCGACTTCAACCGGACAGACTTAAAAAAGGTCTTTCCCAAATTCCACCAGCATGTCGCCTGCAGCACCCGTGGTGACAATATTCTTGACCACTGCTACACGCCCTTCAAGGATGGATACAAAGCTCTCCGCCGCCCACCGCTAGGAAGCTCTGACCACTACGCCATCCAGCTGCTACCTGCCTACAAACAGGCTAAAAGGCTAAAAAGGGAGCCGGTCATTGAGAAGGAAATCCGAATCTGGTCTGAGGACACAGACGCTATGCTACAATCCTGCTTCTACCAGACTGACTGGGGGATGTTTAAGAACGCCGCTGGGAATAACATCAACGAACTCTCAGACTCAGTCACTGGCTTTATCAGTAAGTGCATAGTTGACATAGTCCCAAAAAAGACAGTTCGGATCTATCCCAATCAGAAACCATGGATGGACAGCGGAGTACGTGCACATCTGCATGAACGGGATGCTGGTTTCAAATCTGGCGACGTGGAAACGCGCAACACGACGCGCGCGGCCCTAAACAGCGCCATCAGGAAGGCGAAAAAGGCCTACACAAAAAAGATGCAAGACAAACTCAGCAATGGCGACATCAGGAGCACATGGCAGGCGGTACACACCTTGACAGATTGCAAAACAAGAACCAGAAGCGAGGTGAACCCGCCTGCCTCCCTCCCCAACGAACTGAACACTTTCTACGGCCGGTTTGAGATCAGCCCCAACCGCGGCAGCCAAGCGGGGCCATCAGCAGCACCAGCAGAGGAGAACCCTCTAACCATCTCGGAGAGAGAAGTGCGTACAGCCTTCGCACGGGTCAACATCCACAAGGCAGCCGGACCTGATGGGATTCCAGGCCGGGTCCTTAAGGCATGTGCAGACCAGCTGGCGGGTGTCTTCGCTGACATCTTTAACCTCTCCCTCTCCCAGGCTGTGGTCCCTGCAGGGTTCAAAATGTCAACCATTGTGCCCATTCCCAAAAAGGCCAAAGTGACATGCCTGAACGACTGGAGACATGTCGCTCTCACCCCGATCGTCAGCAAGTGCTTCGAGAAACTGGTGAGGGAATACATCAGCTCCACGCTACCTGCCTCGCTGGATCCGTGGCAGAATGCATACCGCAAAAACAGATCCACCGACGACGCTATTGCCATGGCTCTCCACACCGTCCTCTCGCACATGGACAACAAGCTGCTGAAGGACAAATATGTACGTATGCTGTTCGTGGACTACAGCTCAGCATTCAACACCATTGTCCCAGCAATACTTGACAAAAAGCTCAGAGACCTAGGGCTACACCCAAGCATGTGCGACTGGATACAGGACTTCTTGTCCAACCGACATCAGGTGGTGAGAATGGGCAGCATCACATCCGACCCCCTGACCCTCAACACCGGAGCACCCCAGGGATGCGTGCTGAGCCCTCTCCTCTACTCCCTGTACACGTATGACTGCACAGCCACACATGTCTCCAACACCATCATAAAGTACGCGGACGACACGACAGTGATAGGCCGAATCGTCAACAACGACGAGTCTGACTATAGAGAGGAGATCAACTCACTGGCACGCTGGTGCCGGGAGAACAACCTCTCTCTTAACGTCGACAAGACCAAAGAACTGATCGTGGACTTCAGGAGGCCGCGGAGAGACCATGCGCCCATCCTCATCGACGGTGCTGCAGTGGAAAGGGTCAGCGAGTTCAAGTTCCTCGGAGTACACATCGAGGAGGACCTCAAATGGGAGACGCACACCACACACGTGAGGAAAAAGGCTCAGCAGCGACTGTACTGGCTCCGCCGCCTGAAGAAGCTCGGAGTAGGACATCGCATCCTCAGGCTGTATTACAACAGTTCTGTTGAAGGCATCCTAACAGGCTGTGTCACGGCCTGGTACGGGAACTGCACTGCCCGAGAAAAGATCAGCCTACAGCGAGTAGTGCGATCGGCAGAGCGGATAATGGGAATCGAGCTCCCAGCGCTCCAGGAACTGTACAAAAAGCGGTGCGTGGTCAAAGCCAAGCGCATCATCAAGGACAAGCACCACCCAAGTCACAGACTGTTCAAACCCCTATAACGACCGCGACCGGGCAAGGGGCTCTACCGCAGTATCAAGAGTTCCACCACCAGGTACTGGTGCAGTTTTAATCCGGCTGCTGTCAGGATGCTGAATGAGGCATAAGCCTTGTTCAGCAGCCTGACAGCAGGCGGTGAAAAACTTTTCTGGCTCTTCATGAACACACCTGTGGATTATACCAGGGACAGTGACTTGGACTTAGCTCCCCCTCGGACACACCTGTGGACTACACCAGGTACAAATGACTTTTTTGTTGCACTCCCTCATGGAGCTACTTGCGGATTATACTAGGGTCAGTCCACCCTAGGTGGACACGCACTGACCTTTTGCACCTTAATCCCATGTATAACGCACTGACTTTTTTTTTTGTCTTTTTTTATTGTGCTCTTTTTTCTCTAAGCACCTTAACGTCCATATGTATATCATGCACAGTATAAGTATAACATGCACAGTATACATACATTGCTGCTATGCTCAGGCACCTTAGTTTTTTATTATCTCAGGTACTTATGTAGATAACTTGTCTGGCCTTCTGTTGTTCTCTTGTTTTGATCTCCTTCCCACTTGCCCCTCACCCCTCTTCTTCTCCCCCCCCCCCCCCCCTATTCTTTCTATGGAAATTAACGTTGCGATGGGAACGATGTACAAAAACGAATTTCACCCACTTTTTTACCTTGTAAACCTGTGATGTGACAATAAAACTGATTCTGATTCTGATTCTTCTGATTCTCACACAAAACATAAAATCATCACATCCCTCACTCGGTCTTGATCCGGACTCTGCCCTCTTCGGACTTGGTCTTGACTTGGACTCTTACTTTGTGTGGACTCGATTACAACCCTAATATGTAATAATAAAATATCACGTACCACCTACTGATCAATTTGAACCGGACATACGTGATCACTATATGTTTTTTCCACTGTATCGTTTGTGGCAACCTGTAGAAACAGGCCCAGATGCTTAAGGCTGTAGGGGGTGGAACCATGAAGGACTGCCCCTCCAGTATGTAAGGAGAAGTGAGACTGGTGTCACTCCAAAAACCTAAAGCGAGCCTCAGAGTGGTTTTCTAGCACATCTTGACTTAACAGAATAACATTGAACCAATCTTCTGTCTCCAGTCGGATTACTTCTACTCCTCCACAAGGGCTAAAAGGAATTATTTCCCTTCGATCTATTCCTTTTCGTTCTTTATTTTTCAATAGTTTCTTCTTCCTTTTCTTTTTTTTTAACTATTATTATTGTCGAGATGGCTGAAAAAGACTTTAGCAAAATGGGTGCGGATGAAGTAAAAGACATTAAAGACAGCCTGCAGAATCTGTCCATGACCTTAGCAGTGGAAAAGATTCAGGATTATTTAACAAAGATAGAAACTGAGCCGCTGAACATCGCTGTCACAGGGGAGTCAGGCTCTGGAAAGTCAACATTCATCAATGCCTTCCGAGGTATGGGGCATGAAGAGCCCAACTCTGCCCCAACTGGCTCTGTGGAGACCACCTTAGAGCCAAAAGCATATCTCCACCCTAAATACCCAAATGTCAAATTGTGGGATCTACCTGGTATTGGTACGCCTACATTCAAAGCAGACCAATACCTTAAGGCTGTTAAATTTGAACGCTACGACTTTTTCATAATTGTCACACAAGATCGCTTCAGAGAATGTCATGTTCAGCTGGCCAGCAAGATTCAGAAAATGAAGAAGAACTTCTACTTTTTACGCAATAAGATTGATATCAGCATCGAGTCTGAGGAAAAGAGCAAGCCAAGCACATTCAACAAGGAAGATATACTGGAAACCATCAGACAAAACTGCAAAACAGGTTTGACTGTTTTACTCTTGTCAATTTCCCTTAAATTACACTTGCACAAGTACGCTTATCATTTCAAATGCTCTTAACATTTCAAATGGCAGTTCAAAATATAGTGCTCTTCCACTTTGCAGGTGCGGAGGAACATTATTTATGCGAGAATGATTACATAGAGCATATTGTGATCAAATCACTATCAGATCACAAGTTCACAACTCATTATATGTATTTATAATTTACCAAAATAAAAACGGACATTTAGAAATATGGAAAATTTAGTTATTAATCTATTTTTAAGGTGCCACTTTAGCCCCTTTGGCTATTTTAAAATAGCTGATGCAAAAGCTCAAAATGTAAAGCAATTCAACTATTAGTTAAAATAGATATGCCAAATCTATATTCAGATTTGTTTTCTTTGTTCCATTTCTAAAAAAAATATGAATGTAATTGTAATCTCTACAGATTACTAAACTAAACTGTAAAATTAAGGAACATTGTTCTGATATTATTATTATATATTTTTCACAATTCTCCTGAATGGTCTTTAACCACTTAAAGACTATATACTTCATTGACCGGTGTCAAGTCTTCCAGTTTAGTAGACCTTGTATTGTGAATTTGTACTTCCATGTACTGATGTTCTCATGTCTTACTAAATAAAGTACATCAATCAATCAATGAAGTATATCCTTGGCTTTTCCCTCTACACCAGGGGTGGGCAGCATTTATTTCCAGAGGTCCATACTGACTTCGATAAAGTGAGTGAAGGGTTGTAAGGGTTGTAAGGGTTGAAGGGTTGTACATTGTACAATTGAATTGAAACTTGAAACACATAGTGCTGAATTATGTTAGAACTGCATGAATGTGGTGACATCCCAGAATACTTTACAATAAGGTCCTTTCTCAACAAGAATTTTCAGTTAAACTTTTGATATTTTTTCTTTCTTTCTTTTTTTTTTTTTTACAGCTGTACTGTACTGTATCCTGGTGTACTCTGAGGTTACTAGATTGATTGAATATTTTATTAGACAGAAATGTAAAACAGCACGAGTACAGTCAAACACTTTGTCTAAAAGGATAACACCAAAACAGTCATGTGGTCTTGTTTCCATTGGGGTCCTAGGTATTCAATTCATCAACATATAAAAATAGCATATTAATTAAATATAAAATATTAAATATTAAAACACTATGTGTACAGAGTAGTAAAAAAAGGTGGAAAGAAGAAGGGAGGGGGGGGTCCCTGAAAGGTGAATTTTGTTTGTTCTATAAGTGGGTGTTAGGTCCTTAATAGGTGGTCTAGGGGATAAGGGACAATGACAAATGCCCAATGACAGATTTGAACAGAAACCGATGGATGAGTGAATTAATTGAGGGTTTTATTTAAAGCCAACAAACACAGGGAAAAGGTTTGGTGGTTCTTCTCTCCATCACGCACCTCTGCCACCGTGCCCCCCTGTTTTTTTATTGCTTAGTTTTCCCTGCTGCTACACTTAAAATATCAAATAACTAATGTGAACCCATCAAATCGTATATTGTATCGTTATCGAGGTATTTGGCATGAATATTGAGATATGAACTTTTGTAAAGAGGCCCTAAAATGCAATAATCTTGTAAATGCATTGAGTAAATACATCAACTGTTAATTAAAACATAATTTGGTTTAATTTGTTTCTTTAGGGCTTAAAAAAATCAATGTACCAGGTCCTGTCTTTCTGATCTCCTCCTTGAAACTTGGAGACTACGACTTCCACAAGCTTCTTTACGACATAGAAAAGGAGCTCCCTAACCAGAAGAGGTATGTGCTGCTCCTCGCCCTGCCCAACATTACCACGGAGATCCTCCAGGGGAAGAAAAAAGCGCTGAAGAAAAACATCTGGAAGGTGGCTTTGCTGTCTGGTGTTGTGGCTGCAGCACCAGTCCCAGGCCTCCCATTCGCTGTGGATGCGGCCATTTTGCTGAAGCAGATAAATAACTATAATAAGGCTTTCGGCCTTGATAATAAGAGCCTGCAGGAACTTGCAGAGAAATCAGGTGTGTCAGTGGGGGAGCTGAATGATGAAATGCAATACACAGGACACATGAAGTTTACTATCCAATCGGTTATAGCACAACTTATTACCTGTACAACTGTGGCATCTGTGGCAACTGCTGATCTTCTACTCTGCCTGGTCCCTATCGTCGGTTCCACTATAGCAGCGGGGCTGTCCTTTGGCACCACATACTATTTGTTGAACAAAAATCTTGAGGAGCTGGCAACTGATGCCCACAATGTTCTGATGAAGGCTGCAATGCCTACATTATGTGTGAAAATGCTGTCTGTCAGTGAGAAATACAAACATTGATAGATTGATCTGAATAATCAACACTTGTAAATGCACAAATAAAGCTTGTTGTTCATGATTGAAACAACATGAACAACAGGAAACGCTTTATGATGAAAAGGACATAAATTGTTAGTTTATTCGGTTAGTAGGAGCTTTAATAACCTTAAAATACATATATTTTTAAATATTATAGGTGCGTGTTAAAAGTCTGTCAGTAATAACCACATTATCACTTTTTTACATTTAGTTAATTAGGTGGTCCCATTGAGATGAAAACATATTTTCCAAGAGAGACCTGGGCCAAGACAACAGTAAAATACAAAGCTTTCAACTAAATGCAATACATTAACACAGGATAATACCTCTAACAGGGGCAAAACAATCATACACTTCATGACTCTTACTGAATTCAAAAGTCATTTTATTATGTTTCTTTTGCTTAATGTTTTTTGTAAAGCACATTAAATTGCATTGCTGCAATGTTCTATACACATGACTTGCCTTAGTTGAAGGGATAAAAAATATCACTTTTTCAGGAGAGGCTTGAGAGACCTTTACCAAGATTTTGACAAAATGTGATACTCAGAACAATACTGTAACATTGTAATAAGAGGAACTTTAAATCACATACACTTGTTGTAGCTTGAGTAATTTGATAGGCCAAAATAGGTACTGCACAGACTATTTAAGAATATTTTGATTGTGCATAGTATGTTGTTGTAAATGAGGTAAATTGGAAAATGTATAGACTTACTGGTAAAAGTGTAAATCTGTGACGCAGGAAATCTACATAATTCCCAGCGTATGTACCGTATAGATGTATCAGCAGACTGGGAAATTATTTCAGAGGGAGAAATCTGGTCGTGTCGGGATGGAGGAGTGTTCGTTTTGTTTAGCTCAACATCCTGTAATCTTTAAACAGGTGATGACTATTCTGTCCACCACGGCTCACCAACTCAGACTGTGGATGGCTGCTCAGTGTGGGTACTCGCTCACCTGGTGGCTCACTCAGGCATTACATGCCTCATGATCATCAAGGCCTCACTGTCAGCACTCGTACCATCTTTTCAAGTGATGTAAAAAGTCAGAAGACTTCATACATATCCAGTCATAATTCAGTTGAAAGTGAAAACGAGCACTAGCCCTCTCTCCTTAAATACTGCTTGACTATTATCTTGATGTGACAATTATACTGTATATTACTGCACTAATCTATAATATGTCTTTAAACAATTTACAATTTAGGCATTTAGCAGACACTCTTAATCCAGAGCGATTTACAGCAAGCAAGGAGAACACAAGATAATACATCAAATGCATAGGAATAGTAATCTAATAATAGAGTAATACATAAGTAAACCAATAATCTAATAATAACTAATACATATAAACCAAGAACCTATCAGCCTGTACATTGAAACTATACTCACTATAGGATGCCAGGTCAACAATGACCTGGCATCTGTCTACATAACATGCTATCTATGTTACAACAGGACCAATATGGTGGAAATCTATTGTATTCAACTTTTGTTTATATCTGGGTGTTATTGTAATGATGACAAAATGTTTATCCCTTTTTCTGTTGATAATCAATAAAATTCTCTCCAAAAGGAAATGTGAGTTCTCATTTCTCACAGTAAAAGGCATAATTTACTTGGACTAAAATCCTTCAGTTATTCAGTTATTAGCCCTCAGGCCAAAAGGCATCAAGTCTCAGGTCTCCTACCGAACAACAATGGACAAAATGGCCTCACATGTAATAGTACAGTATCTAACACAAAACTGCTGTTAATAAAGTATTCATAAACTTAAAGTCTAATGCCTCACACACACTGCATGTGTCATCAAAGTCATCAGTCATCAGATCACTTTGCCCACTACACAACACTCTCAATCTGTGACGGGATCACAAATTACAAGATTTCATAATATTTCACCAGGCCACGTATATATACTGTATATCTACTATTTGAAAAAGCCGATCGACAAGCCCATCAACAACTGGTAGATTGGCTATTTTCCAAAACATATTTAGTGATATTGTGATAGTAATCATTACTATAGAGTGTTTGTTCATTAACAGGGGTCTCCCCGTCTCTCCAGCTCTTTAATACAAATGAAATACATTTTCAGCTCGGGAATCGGGATACCAATTTTATCCAATCAGAAGAGAGAACTCACACAGGATATAGAATAAACAAGTGATAACTCAAAGGAATGAGCAGACACAATTGGAACTGGATCACTATAACATTGAAACAGATACATCCTGATTGGTTGATATTTTTCCACCCACCTGAAAATAAATGTTCTCTTTATTAAAGAGACATGGAGACACCTGTTACTGAACTGAACAAATAATCTATAGCAATGATTACTATGACACTATAGTGCTTTAACCTTTTAACACAAAACGTGTTGTTTTAACCAAAAAATATCACTTACCACCCAACCTTTAATTTGGGGGTTCTTGACAGTTTGAATAACGCTTGTATATATTACTGCTGGAGCTGAATGATTATCTTGACAGTGTCAAAGCAGAATGATTAGCCTTTTTCCATAATGAAATTTGTATAGGAGAGTCACTGATTTACCACTATATGAATAATCTATCCTAAACTCTCATCCCTCCATTCTTTATCCAATCTTTATCCGCTCCCTCAGGTCTGGTGATGCCAACCTCCTGGTGGTCCCCAAGACAAAGAAACTAACCTGGGGTGACAGGGCTTTCTCAGTTGCCGCCCCCTCCCTATAAAACTCACTCCCAGCTCACATCAAAGCTGCCCCATGTTTAAAACCACACTCAAAACCCACCTTTTAAGATTCACATTCCTTACCTAAATCAAATCCCCCTTCTCTACCTGTATGTTTGTTTGTTTTGAACCTTTTTAACCATTCTTTTCCCTAATAAAGTTTTTCTCATTTTGTTTCTGTTTTGTAAAGCGACTTTGAGTATTTAGAAAAGCGCTATGTAAATTGTAAGTATCATTATTATTATTATTATTATTATTATCATCATTATTATTATCAGATACAAGCTATGCTCCAGACCATGAGGTGGTTGGGATGGAGCTGGGTGGGAGTGCTGTTTAGTGACGATGACTACGGCCACGATGCTGCCCGGATCCTCCAGGCTGACCTGGCCCGCTCCGGTCAGGGCTGTGTGGCCTATGTGGAGGTGGTGCCCTGGCTGGGTCCGGTCGGGGCTGTGTGGCCTATGTGGAGGTGGTGCCCTGGGACGGTGATCCGGCTGAACTCCAGAGGATCGTCGCTGTGATGAAGGAATCCACGGCTCGCGTTGTCAGTTCATGTACGGGATCAAAGTGGTCCGTCTGCTGGAGGAGGTTGGGTATGATGCATAATTATAAGGAATCTGGAATGAGTTTTATTGGTGGCTTTGGATAAAACATTGGTGGCTATAGCCACCGAAGCCCCCGCGTAACGACGCCCCTGCCTTCAAGCATAAGCAAAACGCATTGTGCAATAAAGCAAGTCATCTGCATCTGAGGAGTGTGTGGTCCCTTCTTTTGAAAGTCATTTCTTTGTATTTTTATGTGTGTATATATGTATATATAATGCTTTTTTAAATGAATTGCCTACTTTGCCATACAGTGTCACACACAAGCCAATCTACGAGCTTGCAGATCGGCTACTTTCACAATTTAGATGTTTTTAAATTATAAAATAATAAACTGCGCATAAGGTTTCTGCCCGATAGCAACGATATACAGTATATATACATAGATATAGTTGTTAAAACACAATCAATAGGTGGTAAGGCAGAATGTGACAGGTCTGCAATGGATATCCGACGTGGGCTGGATGAAAGCTCATCTACTCCAGACTCGTTTTATGCCTCATCTCAGAGTCCTAAGTCTTGCCATCCGTCGTGGAGAGATAGCAGATCTCAAAGACTTCTTGTTAAAAATACATCCTGACAATGACCCTGACAACAGACACGAAAATACCTTTGTGAGTCTAATTTAGTATTTAAGCTGCTGATTCAAACTGACACAGGGTTTTAAATAAATCTAAATTTTTATCCCACGATTTTGTAACCCTATTTTTTACACCCAGTGCCAATTGTCTATGTAATCCTGGGCACTACCTTCCCTCTGCCAACCTAGGGAGGCCAGGGCCGAGCTCATGCCTCCTTCAATGCATGAGAGCCAACTGACCTTCTTTTCACCTGACAGGGGAGAGTTTCCCTGGTTGGACGTAGCGTGTGGAAGGAACACGTTATTCCAACCAGTTCCCTTCCCCTCCATCAGGCGCCCCGGCTGGCCAGGGGGAGGCAGTATAGTGACCAGGATTACTGCATGTTTTTGTGAGGGTACCTACCCTAGGAGACACAGGGTTTTTAAATATTCACAAGGTATATATATTTATTGTTAAGTCTTCATGGTGTTTCTTCAGGTAAATTTGCACCCCTTCAGTCAGAGTAGCTGGATGCTGGTGGATGGGTGTGTACTAAGAGGACAAGAGGACATAGGAACAGCAGAAACCACCCTGTTGGAAGTGTCTGACCTCAGGCCTGTCACGGTGCGGGGCAGAGAAGTGTAGGACCCAAGCGCAGACAGTGAGCGGAGGCAGAATGATTCAGATGCAGGGGGGTTTATTAATTAAACAGGGAATAAAGACAAGACTAGGTAACAGACAGAACACTGTAACAACATTAATGAACCGACACAGACTGGAAACAGAGGGACATATAAATAGACAGGGACTAACTAGGCACAGGTGAGAACAAAGGACAATTAACACATGATTGGCTGGAACAGAACAAGACACAGGTGAACTACAATTACAAAGACATACTAGAGAGACAAGACAGGAAGCAACAACTAGGGCAGACAGGAAACACCACAACAACACTACAAAACAAAGGTACAAGGAGAACAGGGAACAATACAACAGAAAGCGTGGTCAAAAGGGTCCAATACCATAAAAGGTCAGACAAAGGCTAAATAATAAAGTCAGTCCACGGTCCGAGGAGCGGATCGTGACAGTACCTCCCCTCCACGGGACGACTTCCAGGCGTCCCAGAACCGGAATGGGGGGGGGGGAAAGAGAAGCGGGCCAGAACCTCCGGGGGGGAGGGCAGAGACAGGAGGGGGGGGGGGGGGGGGGCGCTGCCAGGGCTCTGCGCGGAGAGTGTCGGCGCAGAAGGCGCAAGCAGGACCGGGGGGGGGGGGGGGTGCGCTGCCAGGGCTCTGCGCGGAGGACGTCGGCACAGAGGGCGCAAGCAGGACCAGAAGAGAGGCGCGGGTCGAGGCCGGGATGGCCACCCGGGTCCGGCCGGACAACGGCAGGAGAGGTCCGGAATGGCAGGCGAGGAACCGGGGCAGAGAAGAGGAGCTCGAGGCAGGACGACCGCCGGGAACCAGCCGGAAAGCGGCCGGGGAGGCCCGGACGGCAGGCGAAGAGCCGGGGGGGGGCAAGGAACCAAGGCAGATGAGAAGAGGCCCCGGACAGCGGCGACCGGAAAACGGGTCACGAACGGCCCTGCCAAGACCGTGAACCAGCACAGAAGGACCGGACGCCGCACCTGGATACTGGCGAAGCCCGTCCAGGTTCGGACGTCTCGGCAGGCCGCCCGCCGTTCGTCGGCGCTGACCCGGGGCGAAGCAGGAGCTGGACCGTGGAGGCTTCTGGATGCAGGGCAGTGGAGGCTCCTGGATGCTGGGCAGCTGGGAGCATTGGCGGTGTCGAAGGCCAGGACGATGACGCCCCCTCGCCCGGTTCCCCCTGACAATAGCCTAGCGAGACCCAGCATAGGGAAGCAGTTGTCTCAGCAAAGGCTGGCTCAGGGAACACGGGGTCAACAGAGGCAGGCTCGGAGCCGAGAGGCTGGAGGCCTACAATCAAGTGGTGCAGGCTGATGAGTAGGCCGGCCATCGACAGGCTGGAGATCAGGTAGGTGAACAGGCAAACGGCTAGGCAGGAATGAAGAGAAGTACTTCAAAGCCATCTGCTGGGCTGTCCGCTGGGTCCATTTGGTCGGTTCATTCTGTCACGGTGCGGGGCAGAGAAGTGTAGGACCCAAGCGCAGACAGTGAGCGGAGGCAGAATGATTCAGATGCAGGGGGGTTTATTAATTAAACAGGGAATAAAGACAAGACTAGGTAACAGACAGAACACTGTAACAACATTAATGAACCGACACAGACTGGAAACAGAGGGACATATAAATAGACAGGGACTAACTAGGCACAGGTGAGAACAAAGGACAATTAACACATGATTGGCTGGAACAGAACAAGACACAGGTGAACTACAATTACAAAGACATACTAGAGAGACAAGACAGGAAGCAACAACTAGGGCAGACAGGAAACACCACAACAACACTACAAAACAAAGGTACAAGGAGAACAGGGAACAATACAACAGAAAGCGTGGTCAAAAGGGTCCAAAAGGGTCCAATACCATAAAAGGTCAGACAAAGGCTAAATAATAAAGTCAGTCCACGGTCCGAGGAGCGGATCGTGACAAGGCCAAGGCTGTGTATGCTCTGGCCCATGGCCTCCACGACATGTTGCAGTGTGTGCCAGGAAGAGGGCCTTTCAATGCAGTTTGCAGACAATACAGCCATGGCAGGTGTAATATCAATTCACAGTTTACCTGTTAATGTTGCACTCAAATTTACAATAATAATGAATTATGTAAATATGTGATGGATATGTGACATACACAAATGTATAGTCACATTTTTGTTTTATTATGTATGTGTTCTTTGTATTTTGTGTATTGGAATGAGCAGGGAACTTATATCTTAGGAACAGACCTATCCCACTTTTCGCCAAAAGGTGGCAAATTCGCCGGTGAGACAGGTAGTTTTGGGTGGTCAGGTGACTCTTTCTTCAGATGGACAAGGAAGAGAGAAAAGACAACACTAAAACTGACTCTGTCTCCCGTTTGTCCCTGTTTGTTCAGGTAAATGAAGTATTAGAACATTAAACATGTTCAACATGAGCACTTTGTAATATAAAGCAAAGCTTGTCTTGGTTTTATGCCAGAAATGTGGTGATTTTGTATTAGTTTGTTGAGTGTAGTTGAATCTAGGTCTAAGCAGTCAGATTCATGGCAGCCATTACTGCTGCTCACACATGTGTCCTGTAGTGCACCTTTGTCGTGTCAAGGACCCCCAAATTGACACATATTAGCCCACGGACCCCCATTTGAAAAGATATGCCTGGGACTCAACCATTTAGATTTCTGATTTGGATGAAATATTAACACATTTTGCTGGAGACCCCCTGGGAACCCCCTTTTTATCAATTTCTTTCATAAATGTAATACACATTCATTTTTCAAAATAATTTCATAAATAAATAAAAAATAATCAAATAAATTCCCCTTCAAAAAAGAAACTTTTTAAGAAGTAGTGAAAATAGCTGATGTACAACACGTCGCATCTGATGGTGTTGTGAGCTTGTAGATCTGCTATTTTCACTAGTTTGGGCTCCCTGAGAGACGAAAAACTTTTCTCTTTTGGGTCTCGAGCTCAAAAGGTCGGGAACCACCGCACAAACTGACATTTTCCAAAATAATTTCATGAAAAAAAGAAATTCAATAAATAAAACTAAATAAAATAAAATAAAACTCTTTAAGAAGAAGTGAAAATAGCAGATCTACAAGCTCACAACGCCTCACACCGTGATGCGTTGTGAGCTTGTAGATCTGCTATTTTCAGTAGTTTGGGTTCCAGGGAGACATAACATTTTGTGTTTTGAGTCTCGAGCCAAATGGACCCTGAACGGGTCTGTAACTGTGAGAGTTTACGGGGGTCTTTGAAATGTAAAAACTGTGTTAGTCATGTGTGTGCTACTAGTGCGTTACAAAGATACAGTAGCTTTTCTAGTTGTTAAAAATACTGTCTGTATTGTGGTTCCTAAAAGAAAAAAAACATTGTGTTTTGAAAATGACATTAAAGATGATTGAGCTTTTCCTTCTCTGTGTGTGTGTGTGTGTGTGTGTGTGTGTGTGTGTGTGTGTGTGTGTGTGTGTGTGTGTGTGTGTGTGTGTGTGTGCGTGTGTGTGTGCACAATCCAGTAGAAATACAGTTAGTCCTGCATTCAAAACGTGACTTTGAGTAGAAGTACAAAAGCATTTAAATATACTTCAATTACCTTTAACGTCTCTTGTCGGGTGGAAACCTCATATACTGTTGCTTTTCAGGATTCAAATTCAAAAACGGCAAAAGTAGCAGATCTACAAGCTCAAGATGCACCGCTTTGCGCCATCTTTTGAGCTTGTAGATCTGCTACTTTTGATACGTTTGTGTGGTTCTGTAGTATGATCAAGTAGGGCATTAATTTAATCACAAAAAAGGTTAAATATGGAGATAAGAGGTTTCGGCCTGACAGTGACGATGAGTAGAAGTACTCAGGCCCGGATCTGGACTATTTGCTCCCTAGGCAAGCTTTCTCTGACACGCCCCCCTCTTTTTATGTGGCTAACCTCTTGAACCCCAGCCTCGATATTCTGGGGGGAACATGAAACATTTTGGGCTCATGTCGATCTACAAGCTCACATAATAATCTTTGAGAGTCTTTGAGATTGACAGCTGTAGCAATTTCACGATTATGTGTCTTCCCACCGTGACTCCGTGACAGTCGTCAGTCTCATACACCTGACCGGAAAAAAAAGTTGTGGGCAATGCTGATTATTTAGCGGAGCCAATAAATGAGCACAAATGAGTGAGAGACTTACAGTGCGAGCCAAAAAGGGATGAGAGGAAATATTCATTTTTAAAAAGATTCGATTTGACACATTAACTTACATTTCAAATGCAGTATAGCCTACAAATACAAGTAAGAGAGATGAGCCTATTTTATGAACTGAGTATCCACTTGTATTTATTCATTTTGTCCACATGAGGGCGACAAAGGCTAGTGAATAAAACCGATCAGAGGAGTCAGATCTTTGCAAGTACTCAGTAGATCGGGACATCGGGTACAGTACATCACACTATTTGTTCAATGGATTTAGATGAAGGTTGTGTGTTTGCCCCATCCGTTAGTTAGTTAGTTAGTTAGTTAGTTAATTAGTCAGTTGTAGAAGAACATAGAACATTCATTAATAGCAAGAAGAGCCATGTTTATGATCTTTGACCAATGGAATTGCTCCTGTGCCTCGTGCATAAATAGACACACATGGGAACTACAAATTTCACGCCCACTTTTGAGACAGCGCCGCTACTCGAGGTCCGTGAGAACTATGAACTGCAGCTGCCAATGCATTCCCTATGAGAGGATATGAGAGTTAGCCTACTTTTAAAATATTATATATATATTATATTATATATATATATAGATTCCAAACCACACGGATTTTTAAGGTTTGGTCCGACTCCGGAGCATAATATTTTAGGTCTGGAGCGAAACTACCCGTTTAAATCGCTTATTTAGTCTTGGCCATGTTTCCCATTGTAGTCAAACCGGGAGCAGTACTGGCAGCGGACGTAGGGGGGGTTTCCGGGTTGAATGGGAAACATGGCCACAGGCTGACTAAATAAGCGATTTAAATGGGTAGTTTCGCTCCGGACCTAAAATATTATGCTCCGGACCAAACCTTAAACATCCGTGCGGTTTGGAATCTACCATTAGTTTTGGGATATGATGTATACAAAAGGGTAAACAGCGGAGCCTTGGCGGACATTCCACCGATTCTGGATGAGAACGACATAGAACCTCATCTCGGAGCTGTATAGCGGAGTGAGAGGTTCTTTATGGAGCTATGAACCGAGCAGATTGGACCTTCTGTTCCAGAGATAATGACCAAAACATTTTGAAAACGGCCACTTTCGCCGGTTTTCTGGGTATTGAAAACCTCAAGGGATGCGTCCGTGACGTATATGGACCATTCTACCGAATTGGTTGAAATTGCAGTCCCACAATGAAAAAACTATTTTAAAAAACAATTAAGTAGTCAGACCTTACATGTGTACTAATATCATCTTATGATCTATTTAATCACAATACATTAATTGAGATAGAACAAAATGTAATATATAAAAATATATACTTTATATGTTACTTCATATTGGGAGGTGGCTGTCCCAACCCCTAACTCCTAAATTTCAATTCATGAAAAAAATATCTAAATGATTTTTGTCAATTTATTACATTTTGTTTTTAAATACATCCTTTATATTTATCTTAAAGGGAAGTTGAAATATTAAGATATATTTTGTGGATTTTCTTTAAATTAAAAAACATTATATAAAAAAAGCTGTCCCATGTTTTCACGTCACTACCGAAACACATCGAGTTTTAGTCTGGAGCCTGGTTTTAGCCACACTCCCACACTTTTCACCAAGACATGACATAGACTTCCTGTTCATCATGGCCACCTGGTGAGTAGCTAGTTTACTTCAGTCAGAAGTAAATGTCTTCCAAAGTCTGAAAATCTGTGTGTATCTTTAAGGATTGTCACTACCGAACACATCATTTCTGCAATTATAAACTCCTTTTGGGTTTTACTCCAAATGTGATGTTTTTTATCCATGTACAACTGCTCAAAGCTGTGTTTGCAAGCCATGTCTTGCCTAGCATTGTTGAGTTAAGCTAAAAACTAGCTAAAATTGTCACTACCAAAACAGTCACTACCGAAACCTTATGCTCAAGTTTCGGTAGTGACATCATTGTTTCGGTAGTGACAAAATTGGATGTTCATGCTTTTGAGACATTTTTTAAGTAAGTTTTTCAAACATGTACATAATTGTAACATGTACATTCTATTTCATCATGTGGTTTTGCAGGGAGAGATAAAACACCTAAATGCCAAAACAAAATGTAAAAAGTGGGGCAGAGGGAGACAGGCAAAGGAGATGGAGAAGTTTTGTTGGGCTTCCACACGACCTAGCACCGAAGGTGATCAGACAGTAGTTATTAACTTGAAGAGCTTGAGCAAAGTTGCAGAAGACCTACGCTGTGACACACAGGCTAACGTCTCATGTATAGGAAGTCACTCCAACACACCACAAGTGCATCAGGGACTGGAGTCACATGGTGGTACCTGTGGCTCATGAAGACAGAGGACTATGAAAAAGGAATGCATGAGCATTCGATCCTCTCTACTATGAGAAGTATAGGATAATTCCTTTTTAACAGGACGTTCATGAAAGTCCTTGCGGGCTTGTTTCCAATGAGGGCCTGTGAGCAATTAGGGATTAAGAGTCTTGCTCAGGGACAAATTTCATTTAATCGACACATATGCTGGCGTGGCTTGGAATCGTACCTGGGGCAACCAGGGCCTCTGGCTCCTTAGGCGGGCTCACTAACCACTAAGCTATGGCCGCCCCTATGAGGTGGGATTTGAACCGGCGACCCTGTGGTTTCAAGGCAGATGATTAAGCCATTGGACCAACAGACCTGAACTAGACCTGAAGTAGAGGAGATCAGTGTCACAAAAGCTGTGATACAGAGATGTGGGCTAGAAGTATTGTCTGTGTACACCACATGTGTGTGTCTGTGTACACGACATATGGTACACTCACAATGTCTTATCTCCTTCCATGAAACATGACCATCCTGCCATTTGTGTTCAACTTCAACCAATGATTTAGTTCCTGAAGGACAACAATCCAAACACCCAAAAACTTCTTCATCAGTGATGGGCCGACCGTTCAATATCAAGGAAAGAACCTTCCAGATGGGATTCACTGCTGTAAATTGGAGTTAGGTACCTGGAAGCTGGTCACAGAAAAGGGCCTGCTTATGGAGTTGGAGCCACCATGAAGCTAACTGCAGAATCACAAGTAGCTAGGGGTACGAGTCCGACAAGCCCACAGCTAAAGCCCTTTATAACACACTCCTACCTCTTAAAGTCAAGCTCATCTACGTGGAAGAGGAACAGATATGCAGAATAAGCGCAATCCTTCCAAAAGAGCTGCCCACTAACAAAGGTACACTGAGCATTCATCAACTTATTTGTACTATCCACAATCCATCCACGCTTCTTTTACAGCTGCGAATGGAGGACAATATATGGTACTGTGCACCATGGACACGGTCATCATCTTAATCCATCCACCTGAGAAAGTCACTCAGAGGCATGTCCAAAGAAGCCCAGCAGTGTCTAAAGCATTGTTCGAAAAGCCAAATCTGTGAAAATATTGATGCATGCTCAAGTGACTTGTAAATGTTTTAGTCAAGTGTTTCAGTTACAAAATACTTAATTTCAATATTAATTGCAAATATTGTTTGTCCTTCCAAATAAATGTATATGGAAGATGAGACCTATTGTTATTGCTTCAATAATGAATTACTATATTTTATTGATCATTTTTCATTATATTTCTAACATAAAGCAAACATATTCACTCATAACATTGTTATGAGTGAATATTTAGCTAAAAGAGTTAAGTGACTATGGCACCGCCTTGTAAACAAAATGCTATGGTCACTACCGTAACAATACAGTCACTACCGAAACACCAGTTATGTTGTCAAAAATCAAAGATAGTGAGTTATCAACCAATATTTTATGATAATGATTGGTTAGGTGTATGTGTTATGTCAACAATGAATGTTTAGCAAAAAGAGTTAAGTGACTATGGCACAGCCTTGTAAACAAAATACTATGGTCACTACCGTAACAATACAGTCACTACCGAAATAGTGCAGTCACAACCGAAACACCAGTTATTTTGTCAAAAATCAAAGATAGTGAGTTATCAATCAATATTTTATGATAATGATTGGTTAGGTGTATGTGTAATTTCAACTATCATTAATTCTGAAATCAATATAATCAATTTTATACATTTTACAAAGAAATATAGCATTTAATTTTGATAAATCTTAAGAATTCAATATTAAAAAATCTGTTAAAATATTCATTTTAATGTATTTAATTGTAGAAACCACCTACATTAATTTTTAGAAATATTCTGTACAGGGTAGGATGAAAAAATGAATTAATACATTCATATAAGTATCTTTATTCTAAGGTAATTCTACATGTTTCGGTAGTGACACATTTTGGGAGAGGAAAGATATTCCAAAAGATTATGAAAATACAATATGATAATTGACTGTACTTTTACTGAATATGTATCCCTTAGATCTGGTGCAATGTGAATATGGTCAAAGTTTTTCCAAAATAGAATTAAAATTTCACACAATTTCCAACTCTGAATTTGAACCAATTCGGTAGAATGGCTCATATACCATGCGACCACTTAAACTTAAGATTTCAGTTGCTAGAACTTTTGACACACTGATGGTGTATATTATAGTAGCCTATATTGTGGGTAGTATATCGAGATGACAGCTATGGGACATTAAAAAGGATATTAATTAAACAAATGGGACAGTTTATTAGAACACAAAAAAGTTGCTACAGCCTCAGTAATTAACCAGCGAAATTACGGTATTTTACAATGCCTCTCATAGAGATTGCATTGAGCTGCAGTTCGTCGTTCTAATGGACCTCGAGTAGCGGCGCTGTCTCAAAAGTGGGCGTGAATTTGTAGGTGCCTCAGCTGTGTGTGTCTATGCGGCTGATACCCTCAACAGGTGACTCACCATTCATCACTGCTTTTCAACTTCTGAAACAATCATTGAATTCACTGCAGTGTGCAGTGTGGCCACCCCCCACCCATCCCCCCCAAACTTTGGAAGCCAGTCTTAGCCAATAAGGATGGAATATGAAACACATAACTATAGAGATACTGTATACCGATTTGTGTGATGTTAGGACAACATTTATAGGAGTAATATCAAAAAAGGTGTTTTGCTAAAATCGGCCTCCTGGTGGCGCTCTAATAGACTGATGTGAAAGAAAGTCTGAGACTCCTCCGCCTCCATTACAGGATTGGCATTCCTATCAACATTTGGTTGTTGATCCTCCACGACATGAGGCCGCCTGACCAAGAAACTTTTGCTTGTCTGTCTCATTTTTCTTTGTCCTAAACCATAGGTCTGTCTCTGACTTCTGTGCAACTGCAATAACACAATGGCCGCACTATACCTGTTGTGCAATCACTTCAAACCCATAGGTTCAAGCATGTCAGGTGCTGCGTTAGGGTACCATACATAATGTAATATCGGTCACGCGACAATACATTATTTACCGTACGTTTGCTAATCGGTGTATTAGCCTATTGATAGATAGCCTTCTAATAATATGACCACCACGTCACAGAGTTGAACAAAAATAATTGTTTTCGCTGACAGTGAAAAAATACAATTTTGGCTGAGCATTTCTTGGGGGTCCGGGGCCGCTATGGGCTTCTTTGGAGGTGCTATAAAGCACCCCCAAGCCCCCCCCCCCCCCCCCAGCGCCACCTCTGCCCACAACATATATATAATATCCACCGGGTTACACATTCAAGGCCTGAAGTGAAGTCTTCATTCCTGACTCAATGAATGTTAACTATCTGTCTAGTTGGCAACTCTGCAAGCAAGGACAGAATAGCTCTCTTCATGCAACAAACTCTTTTATAAGTCGTACTGTAAAACAGAGTGCAGCAGCTCAGCTCTGAGCAGAGAGTGAACACGTACTGTAAGTGTTTATGGAAAGACTCATGTTGTGTGGAAAGACATCTCATGTTGTTCTGAAAGCAAACAAAAGAAGGTTGCTTCTCAGTGTGTAAAAAACATAAAAAAAACATTGCAAAAATAACGACACATTTAAATGTAATCTTGACCAGATGGTGCACATTTTCCTTAAATATAACTTAAAAAATTAATTGAATTATTTTCAAAATGTCATATAGTAAGAATGTTAGTTTTGACATAACATATCTAATGGTATTTTTTTTTTAGAGAGCTGCCTTAATGACCACTAAACATTGTATTGTCACAGTAACAAGGCACAAGTGCACACAAGTGCACACTTTCACTCTGCTCACATCTGCTGTAAACCAAAACCCTTTGTGGGCATGTCATAAATTGCAAGACCATGCTATGTGCGTTTATACATCTGCTTTTTAAATATAATACATTATTACACAAAGTTAAATATTTCAAGACTTTTTTCATTTAATCTTAATTATTATGGCATACGGTCATCAAATATCGGGTATCTCAACATATTGAAAGACCAATCAAAAATCATATTTATAATACCAAAATATCAACCTTGTGAAAAGTATGTTCATTGATTAGGCACTCAATACTCGGCATGGGGGCTTCTTTTACACAAATAACTGCATCAATGGAGTGTGGCAGGGAGGTGATCAGCCTGCAGCACTGCTGAGGTTACTGCTTATTTTTCTTGGAAATAAGGGATGCCCGGAACTGGGTCCCTTCTTTGAATTTCAGGTAGTTACCAGCCCTCGTGCCAAGTCCTGCTGGAAAAAGGGGCACCAGAACGGATTGTAGCACTGGGCACCACGAAGGGTTAATCCACCCCTGCTGCTGTATGTCTACTACCAGATAGTAATAGTTGTAGAGTTCATGAACATGACATGACCTGACCTGACCTTTAGTATAGCAACATGAGCTAAAAACCACATAGACATCCTGCAGAGAGAGAGAGAGAGAGAGAGAGAAGTTGTGGTCGTCTCTGAATGTTCTTCGAATAGAGAGTGGAACTGGGGATTTTTTGTACGGTAGACCACAGCAATACATTCTCACAGCTCACTGTGTGACTGTTGAACTGTCACATTATAGGACCAAACGAGACACACATCAATGGATGGCTGTCTCTGAAACAGTAAAACTGAAGCAGTAAAAAATAAAAATGAATAATAAAGTATACATATGCTGCATACGGCCTATAGCAAAAGAAAAAGTCCCTTGGACACAGCTGTACGTTTGCTAATCGGTGTATTAGCCTATTGATATTACACATTACACATTCAAGGCCTGAAGTGAAGTCTTCATTCCTGACTCAATGAATGTTAACTATCTGTCTAGTTGGCAACTGTGCAAGCAAGGACAGAATAGCTCTCTTCATGCAACAAACTCTTTTATAAGTCGTACTGTAAAACAGAGTGCAGCAGCTCAGCTCTGAGCAGAGAGTGAACACGTACTGTAAGTGTTTATGGAAAGACTCATGTTGTGTGGAAAGACATCTCATGTTGTTCTGAAAGCAAACAAAAGAAGGTTGCTTCTCAGTGTGTAAAAAACATCAAAAAAACATTGCAAAAATAACGACACATTTAAATGTAATCTTGACAAGATGGTGCACATTTTCCTTAAATATAACTTTAAAAATTAATTGAATTCTTTGAAATTTCATATAGTAAGAATGTTAGTTTTGACATAACATATCTAATGGTAATTTTTTTTAGAGAGCTGCCTTAATGACCACTAAACATTGTATTGTCACAGTAACAAGGCACACGTGCACACAAGTGCACACTTTCACTCTGCTCACATCTGCTGTAAACCAAAACCCTTTGTGGGCATGTCATAAATGTGTTGCAAGACCATGCTATGTGCGTTTATACATCTGCTTTTTAAATATAATACATTATTACACAAAGTTAAATATTTCAAGACTTTTTTCATTTAATCTTAATTATTATGGCATACGGTCATCAAATATCGGGTATCTCAACATATTGAAAGACCAATCAAAAATCATATTTATAATACCAAAATATCAACCTTGTGAAAAGTATGTTCATTGATTAGGCACTCAATACTCGGCATGGGGGCTTCTTTTACACAAATGACTGCATCAATGGAGTGTGGCAGGGAGGTGATCAGCCTGCAGCACTGCTGAGGTTACTGCTTATTTTTCTTGGAAATAAGGGATGCCCGGAACTGGGTCCCTTCTTTGAATTTCAGGTAGTTACCAGCCCTCGTGCCAAGTCCTGCTGGAAAAAGGGGCACCAGAACGGATTGTAGCACTGGGCACCACGAAGGGTTAATCCGCCCCTGCTGCTGTATGTCTACTACCAGATAGTAATAGTTGTAGAGTTCATGAACATGACATGACCTGACCTGACCTTTAGTATAGCAACATGAGCTAAAAACCACATAGACATCCTGCAGAGAGAGAGAGAGAGAGAGAAGTTGTGGTCGTCTCTGAATGTTCTTCGAATAGAGAGTGGAACTGGGGATCTTTTGTACGGTAGACCACAGCAATACATTCTCACAGCTCACTGTGTGACTGTTGAACTGTCACATTATAGGACCAAACGAGACACACATCAATGGATGGCTGTCTCTGAAACAGTAAAACTGAAGCAGTAAAAAATAAAAATGAATAATAAAGTATACATATGCTGCATACGGCCTATAGCAAAAGAAAAAGTCCCTTGGACACAGCTGTATTTTTCTGTGTGGCCCCTGAGCATTGTTAAGGTGAGTTACTGCCGGAGCATAGAAAAATACAAATACAAAATAAATATATACTGTTCCCCCCCCCCCTCATTCTCATACAGTATTCTCATACAGTAAAACAAACTTTAAATTTAACATTTTAAGTATTTGCTGATCTTAAACATGTATGATTTAAGTTAAGTTATTTATTCTGATAATCAATGTACAAACTGAAAAACTGGTCAACTCTGTTATACAAATTGGGTCAAATAATAAATAGATAAATAACAATAAATGTAATACAATGTAAAACCTTATCTGTTGTCTCCACATCCATTAATTCATTAATTCAAGATGGTTTTCCCAAAACATAACTTTAAAAATAAATGAAATGATTTGAAATGTCATAGTAAGAATGTTTTGACACAACTTCTAAGTAATTTGTTAACTATAAAACATATCTAATGATATTTTTAAAGCAAATATTGTTGACTTTGATGATAGCATAATTTATATGAATAACAGGAATAACACAAAGTTATACATGAACAAAGCACTGCTGTATGTCCTAACTACCAGATAGTAATAGTTGTAGAGTTTATGAACATGACCTGACCTGACCTGACCTTTAGTATAGCAACATGAGCTAAAAACCACATAGACATCCTGCAGAGATAGAGAGAGAGAGAGAGAGAGAGAGAGAGAGAGAGAGAGAGAGAGAGAGAGGGGGGCGGGGAAATTATCTAAAATGAGTTAAGTGGCGAAAGCAAGTCAGATTTTTATATCTTTTCAGTTGACGCATTTAGAGCCGAGTTTGCCGTGTGGCCACAGTTTCGCCTATTGGACTTTCATCATGCCAACTCCATTCATTTATAATATTATTGACCACATTACATGAACGCATGTCTTACCATCTGACGACGAAGGATACAGTGTGGATGAAATCTAGCTGTGTCCAGAACAGATCCATTCCCCATTACGACGTAGGACAGTGATATATTAACCCAAAAGACAAATTTCCCCTCAGTAATCAATAAGCTCTGGTCCATAATCTATCGGATACCAGCGTTTCACTACCAGTATGCCCTGCTGGATTATTTCCAGCATTATCTTTTTACCTCGGTTCTCCTCCAGAGCCAGAGTTCCATCTGCGTACAACTGCACAAGAAAAATAACACCAAATGAAGCAGCTAAAAACACATGCTTGTCATAAAGAAAATCAATTCATGAGAAGAGAAAAGGGGAGACAGACAAAGATGCGAGCTTACATACTGCTACTGGTGTCTCACCATGTATCTACATGCTAGGTAGTGATATGTTTCACCATGGCCCTCATTTATCAAGCTTGTGCAGACCAAAAAACGTGCGTAAGCCGAGATCACCGCAGTTGTCGGCATTTATCATTCTATTGGGACTTCGACGGCACCCTCAATTCTCACGTCTGGTCTGAGGACGTGTAGGATTTGGATACACCCGTTTGTTCCATCGTAGACATGCGGAGCAGCATCGTCTGACCATTTAACAGGCATCTAAACATATGTATTCACTCCAAATGTATAGCTATAAAACTAGTAAACAATACATGTGAAACAGGCATGTGTAAAGGCATACATCGACTATGTGTCATATGAAATAGAATAATTCCAAGTTTAATTCAATTTGAGCAATTAAAAACAATTTAACATATTTACATATATGTTACAAGTTAGATGCTTAATCATTCAGCCATTTAAACAGTGCTGTATTGGCTCTGTGTTAAGACATAATATGAGTGCATACATGGGAGAGGATTTTGGGGACCGTTTCGCTGGAATATTTTCATGGAGACTGAAGTCTTCATATTGTGGGTTTTGGCCACGGGACCGCAACAGGAGATCGGAGATAGGTAACCAGCCCACCACACACCAGCCTTCATCCGATAATGCTTACACATTCATCAATCACTCCATAATCGTTCAAATTATGATGACAGCCCCAGTTTATCTCTCATAAGCGGTCTCGTGGGTGGCAGAAAACATTATCCGACAAAATTAGAGAGCATGCAAAAGCAGAATGAAGCCACCTTTTGTTTATTTTATATAAGTGTTATTTCGGGATGTGGGTGATGGTCACCCTGACCATCATGACACGCAGCTAGAGCGAGCTCCATGCCACCCGTAAGAAGTAAGCAAGTAAGCTTCTTACTGCCTGATCTGCTGAGCTGGAGAATGGGGTTTGATTCCACTTCAGAGCACTAACACTACAATATCAATAAAAACTACGGAAGTGTTTCGGTACACACATTTCAGCTGAGTTTCTTAATCCAGCTCTCAAATGTATCTTTCAGTCCAAACAGGTTTGTGACTGACCGTGTGTTTAACAATTTTTAGAACTACAGAGACCTGCAGAGATGGTGGCTGCAGAGACGCAAGGCATATACGTTGAAGGTTTCACATCTGTCCTTTCTCATCTCATGATCTACAGCCTTCTCTGTGACCACATCCTCTCCTCTCGTGCTATTCTCTACATTACACCAGACAGAGCTATTAGCTGCAGTTTCATGTACCACCAACACGCACAATCATCAACTTTCACATGTCAAAACAAGATAGCAGAGTTTGTTCCCACGGTGCAGGAAAAGACAATATAGGATTGTTGTCTCTGACTATCCATTTGCAATTTGGTGTTGGGGGAATTTCTCACTTGAACTTGAAGTGGGTCAGTGGGTCCCTACTAGAAAAAATACAGAGGTGCTTGTCCGCCTAGTGCCACGAATGGCGCAATGGCCAAATCAAATATGATAATGATATGATCGGCTATAATGAAAATCCCTGAGTGTATATACACATGTAATACCTCCATTTTTAGTAATTGTGGTGTGTGAAATTAATTTCTGATATTGTTGTGACCATTTTGAGTGATTGAGTAAAAACAGACCTGTGTAATAAGTCTAATTCAACTAATTGACATGTAATTCATTTCTGATATTGTTTTGACCATTAAGGATAATTTTGTCATTGAAATATCAATGTCAATGTCATTTTTCAATAACTTGATTACGATTTTGTTCTTTACTGTCACATTGAGAAATTGTGCATGAGAAATATGACAATTATAAACACTAACGTTACCTGAAGGCACCCTGACCTACACAGTAAATAATAAGTAGTGAAGCTTTTGCATCATTTTATAATATGCAATAATACAATATCACGTACCACCTAGTGATCAATTTTAACCGGACAGACGTGATCACTATGTGCTTTTTCCACTGTATTGTTTGTGGAAACCTGTAGAAACAGCCCGAGATGCTTAAGGCTGTAGGGGGTGGAACCATGAAGGACTGCCCCTCCAGTATGTAAGGAGAAGTGAGACTAGTGTCACTCCAAAAACCTAAAGCAAGCCTCAGAGTGGTTTTCTAGCACATCTTGACTTGAAATAATAACATTGACTGACTTCTGACTTCAGTCGGGTTACTCCTGCACCTCCACAAGGGCCAGAAGGAATTATTTGCCTTCCATCTATTCCTTTTCTTTCTTTATTTTTCAATAGTTTCTTCTTCCTTTTCTTTTTTTTTAAAAATTATTATTATTGTCAAGATGGCTGAAAAAGACTTTAGCAAAATGGATGCGGATGAATTAAAAGACATTCAAGACACCCTGGAGAATCAGTCCATGACCTCAGCAGTGGCCAAGATTCAGGATGACTTAACAAAGCTAGACAATGAGCCGCTGAACATCGCTGTCACAGGGGAGTCAGGCTCTGGAAAGTCAACATTCATCAATGCCTTCCGAGGTTTGGGGCATGAAGAGCCCAACTCTGCCCCAACTGGCTCTGTGGAGACCACCTTAGAGCCGAAAGAATATTCCCACCCTAAATACCCAAATGTGAAATTGTGGGATCTCCCTGGTATTGGTACTCCTACATTCAAAGCAGACCAATACCTTAAGGCTGTTCAATTTGAACGCTATGATTTTTTCATCATTGTCGCAGCAGATCGCTTCAGAGAATGTCATGGTCAGCTGATCAGCAAGATTCAGAAAATGAAAAAGAACTTCTACTTTTTACGCAATAAGATTGATGCCAACATTGCGGCTGAGAGAGAAAGCAAGCCAAACACATTCAACGAGGAAAAGACTCTGGAAACCATCCGAAAAGACTGCATCAAAGGTTTGACTGTTTTACTCTTGTCAATTTCCCTTCAATTACACTAGCACAAGTACACTTAGCGTTTTAAATGCTCTTAATATTTCAAATAGCAATTCAAAATATAGTGCTCTTCCACTTTGCAGGTGTAGATGAACACTATTTATGCGAGAATGATTACAAGAGCATAGAGTGATCAAATAATTATATGATCACAACTTGTTGGGCATTATATGTATATTTACCAAAATAAAAACTCACTTTTAGAAGTATAGAAAATGTATTTATTAATCTATTTTTAAGGTGCCACTTTAGCCCTAATTTATACTTTGGCTATTTAAAAATAGCTGATGTAAAAGCTCACAATGGAAAGCAATTGAACTTGTGTGCCCAAAATAGATATGCCAGGGTTAATATATTCATAATAGTTTTCTTTGTTCCATTTAAATATATATATAATCTCCACAGATTACAACTAAACTGACAGGAGTAAAATTAAGGAACATTGTTCTGATCATATTATTATGATTATTATGATTATTATGATTATTATTATTATTATTATTATTATTATTACCCTTATTATTATTATCTGTTTTATTATTATTATTATTATTATTATTATTACCCGTATTATTATTATTATTATTATTATTATTATTATTATTATTATTATTATTATTATATATTTTTCACAATTCTCCTGAATGAGCTTTAACCACTTAAATACTACAGTATATAGCCTACTATATCCTTGGCTTTTACCTCTACCAAATATCTTTGCCAAAAACAGCAAATCCAAAAGATCACATCACGTTGCGATGAGTTGTACATCTGCATTGTGACTGTTTGTCTCTTATAACATGTCATGCCCAATAGGGACACACCAGGATTCAAGAGGTTAAAGTTATCAAAACAAAGAACATATGTTGAAAATGTTTATAAAGAAAACTAAGATCTCATACAATCTCAAATTACGGGCTTTTATAGCCTATTATCCTCTGATATGCGTGCCTTGAAGTTGATCAGGATGGTTCTCAAGATGCACAAAGGACAACACACATGCACAGACATTTGTGTAATTGATAGAAGGATTTCACTGTCACAATTTGTAAAACTGGCAGACACAAGGGAAGGGGGGGGGGGGGGCGGATGGGAGTAGATAAATGGTACATTTATATAGCGCTTTACATAGATTGTGCATTACATTCACACACACATTCAGACACCGGTGGTGGAGGAAACCATGCAAGGCATAATCCTGCTCATCGGGAGCAATCAGGGGTTCAGCGTCTTGCTCAAGGACTTCTTCAACACTAACTCTGGGGGAGCCCGGGATCGAACTGGGAACCTTACGGTTGCCATCCGGCCGCTCTACCCCTGAGCCACTGCCCCAGATGGTGTTGGTTAGAGCAGGCTAAGGCAGTCAGGGAGACAGGCAGACAGGCAGGTAGGCAGACAGACACACACACACACAGTCAGACAGACAGACAGAGCAGGGGACTGAGGTAGCTGAAGCAAGATAATTAATAAAAAATGTAAAATAAAAAAACACGAAGAACAAAAAATAAAATAAAAAATTGCAGCAATCTCAAAACTGTGGAACTAGGATTTACTATTATCTAAATGTAGAAATGCAGGATATTAATATAGCAAAAAGCAATGGTATGGACCAGTGGTTCTCAAACGTTTTAATATCAAGGACCCCCAGTTTGATAAGCATTAGGCCACAGACCATTTGCTACCAATCTATACTATGAAATCCTAACTCTGAGAGTGTACAAATGGAAAGGGTCCATTTGGTTCGATTTGTATTTTGTACACTCTCAGAGTTACAGTCCTGTAACTCCTCAAGGATCCCTTTGTTTTAGCCAATGTGTCATAAATTAGTGATAGTAAGCTATCACTTAATAGGAGTAAGTTGAAATCCTAATTTTTCAATGTGGCATTATTATCATTTATTTTGGTATTTAAATTTTCATTTACTGTAGATTAATTTGTATTATTTTGCCCTACTTTGACTTGCTCTTCCAGATTTAACTATACTGTTGAGTTATGTTTCTGTTTGCCAATTTAGGCTAATTTCCCTGCAAGTATGTATGTAATAATGTTAAAGAAATGCATAATAACGGACATGTTATTTCTAATTACGCCTTGGCATGTCTTTATTAGACTATAATGTAGGAATTATTGTTCATAATTAGGGTATAACCGTGTTTGTTTCTGTCTAATAATAAACATATTATTTCTAATTACATCTTAGACGGTTTTTAATAAGACTGCAATGAAGGAATTATTGTGCACTTGAGGTCGACACCTACATTGCACCGCCAATCTGACTGATATATATGCCCATATATGGAGATCTCTGTATCAGTCAGTCCTTGTCCATATTTGGAGTTCCCTGATGTCAGCAGTATATGTCCATATATGGGTAGGGTACTATACCCCCCTTTTGTGCCCATATATACCCCCTTTTGTGCCCATATATGGAGTGTGTGGACAACACACTCCATATTTAGATGAGTCAGATATGGTGACATGAGCGTGACGAGGAGGTATGTTGTCATAGTGACGTGGCCGTGGTTTGTTTATCCTTCCTTAAGCCAATTTCAATATTGGATAATTAGGGTATAAGAATAGAATAAAATAGAATAGAATAGAATAGAGAAATGTTATTGGCATCAATAAAATACAACAATAATAAAAACGCCAACATGGATCAAATCACCATCTTGGTCCACTCCAAAACAAAGACAGAACAGTGCAAACAAAAACAGGACTAATGAATACTGTACTATTTTAACAATTAAAACAATAATACAAGGGTGGTTAAGTCCTATTAGAATTGAAATAAGTGTTTACTGTCTAATAAAGAACATATTTCTAGTTATTGTCTAAATAGATGCAAAGTACACCTTGTTATGTCTTATTAGCATACTGTAAATTAGAGTACAACCATTTTGAATCATCGGACTGACGTTTATTGAACGATCAGTGATTTGCCGTGACTTTGCTTAGCATGTTTGTCAAGTCAGTGCTGAAGGCACTGCATCAAGTCAAATAAAAAGTAAGCGTGTTTTGTCTTCCGGTTGGCAAGTCATAGGAAACTAAGCGTTTCACTTATGGTCTGTGAAATTGAAAATAGTATTATGTAATATGCTCTTTTTGAAGAACCTAATTTTCACTGTCGCTACACCCAAAATATCAAATAACAAGTGTGAACCCAATTGAAATTTAAAATAAGAATGATACTGACTTAATGCTCTTTTTGTTTTTTTATTGCTTCGTTTTCCCTGCTGCTACACATAAAATATCAAATAACAAATGTGAACCCATCTAATCGTATATCGAGATATGAACTTTTGTCCATATAGCTAAGCCCTAATATAAAGAGGCCCTAAGATGCAATAGAAGTCTTATAAATGCGTTGAGAAATAATACATCAACAGTTAATTTAAAAAATATTTGGTTTCATTTTATTTTCTAGGGCTTGAAGAAATCAATGCAGCAGGTTCTGGTGTCTTTCTGATCTCCTGCCTTAAGCTTGGTCTCTTCGACTTCAACCTGCTTCATGACGCCATAGAAAAGGAGCTCCCTGAGCAGAAGAGACATGTGCTGCTCCTAGCCCTGCCCAACATTACCATGGAGGTCAACCAGAAGAAGAAAACAGCCCTGGAGAAAAACATCTGGAAGGTGGCTTTGCTGTCCAGTGCTGCGGCTGCAGTACCAATCCCATGCCTCTCATTCACTGTGGATGCGGGCATTTTGCTGACGGAGATAAATAAGTATCGTAAGGCTTTCGGCCTTGATGATGAGAGCCTGCAGAAACTTGCAGAGATATCAAACGTGTCAGTGAAGGAGCTGAAGGCTCAAATGAAATACACACCAGACATGAAGTTTAATGCCACAGGGGTTGCAGCACAACTTATTACTTTCTCAACTTTTGCACTTGTGGAAGAATCTGCTGAGTCTCTAGTCAGGCTGATGATCCCCATCATAGGTTCCGTTATAGCAGCGGGGATGTCCTTTGCCACCACACGCTATTTGTTGAACAAATATCTTGAGGAGATAGCAACTGATGCCCACAATATTCTGATGAAGGCAATGCTGGCTGTCAGAGAGGAAAAACAAACGTAGATAGATTGATCTGATAATAATCAACACTTGCAAATGCACAAATAAAGCTTGTTCATGATTGTAACAACATGAACAACAGTAAACGCTATATGATGAAAAGTACATTAATTGTTAGTTTATTCAGAGGAGCTTTAATAACCTTAAAATTCATATTTTCAACTATATTATTAGGTGCATGGTAAGAGTCTGTCACCACATTATCACTTTTTTATATTTAGTTAATCAGGTGGTCTCATTGAAATGAAAACATCTTTTCCAAGAGAGACCTGGGCCAAGACAGCAGTAAAATACAAAGCTTTCAACTAAATGTAATACATAAACACAGGATAATACTTGCAACAGGGGCACACCAATCATACAATTATATGAATCTTACTGAATTCAAAAGTCATTTTATTATGTGTTTCTTTTGCTTATTGTTTTTTATAAAGCATATTTAATTGTATTGTTGCAATATGCTAGAGCACCGAAGTCCTGACGTCACTGCCAGTAGAGGGCGCTTTCCGCAGGTTCATGACTTTACTTTTTGTATTGATATCCTCATTGGGAAATCTTAGATCGCTTCATATAAGAACTGTGTTCCAAAAATAAACACACCACCCTGGCGTTTTTACTCATATGTATATGAAGCATCGACTGAAGGTGTAAATGTACACATTTACCCAAAGAGTAACACAATATAAACACTAGAAACGAGTCAAACAACCCAAAGACTACATTTCCCATGAACGCGGCTGCTGTGGGGACAGTGATTTCAGACCCGGAAGTAGTAGTTCTTAAGACTTTTAAGGCCATTTTCGGCAGAAACAGGCTGTATCTAATATGAATGAATATCATAAACGATGCAGAGCCAACCCCCTGATAAAAACGCCAGGGTGGTGTGTTTATGTTTGGAACAGTTCTTATAGGACGTGATCTAAGATTCCCAAATGGGGAATTCAACACAAAAAATAAAGCCACAAACTTGTGAAACAGCGCCCTCTAGTGGCAGTGACGTCAGACTTCGGTGCTCTACAAATGCCTTGCCTTGCCTTGCCTTGAAGGGAAAAAGAATATCACTTTTTCAGGAGAGGCTTGAGAGCCTTTAACAAGAGATCAACAAGATGCAAAGTTTTGACAAAATGTGATACTGTAACACTGTATGTAATAAGGGGAACTTTAAATCACTTACACTTGTTGTAGCTTAGTAATTTGACAGGTCAAAATAAGTAATGCACAGACTTGAGTGTACAATGAGTGAATATTTTGATTGTGCAGTATGTTGTTGTAAATTAGGTGAATTGGAAAGTGTATAGATTTACTGGTAAAAGTGTAAATCTGTGGCGCAGGAAATCTACATGATTACCAGCATGTACCTCATAGATGTATCAGCAGACTGGGAAATGATTTCAGAGGGAGAAATCTGGTTGTGTCGGGATGGAGGAGTGTTCGTTTTGTTTAACTCAACATCCTGTAATCTTTAAACAGGTGATGACTATTCTGTCCACCACGGCTCACCAACTCAGACTGTGGATGACTACTCAGTGTGGGTATTCACTCACCTGGTGGCTCACTCAGGCATTACATGCCTCATGATCATCAAGGCCTCACTGTCAGCACTTGTACCTTTTTTTCAAGTGATAAAATATAAAAAGTCATAAGACTTCATACATATCCAGTCATAATTCAGTTGAAAGTTAAAACGAGCACTAGCCCTCTCTCCTTAAATACTGCTTGACTATTATGTTGATGTGACAATTATACTATATACTGCACTAATCTATAATATGTCTTTAAACAATTTACAATTTAGGCATTTAGTAGACATTCTTAATCCAGAGTGATTTACAGTAAGCAAGGACAACACAAGATAATACATCAAATGCATAGGAATAGTAATCTAATAATACAGTAATACATAAGTAAACCAATAATCTAATAATAACTAATACATACAGTACATAAACCAAGAACCTATCATCAGCCTGTACATTGAAACTATACAAACTATAGGACTTCAACCATGACCTGGCATCTGTCTACATAACATGCTATCTATGTTACAACATGACCAATATGGTGGAAATCTATTTCATTCAACTTTCGTTTATATCTGGGTTTTATTTTAACAATGACAAAATGTTTATCCCTTTTTCTGTTGATAATCAATAAAACTTTCTCCAAAAAGAAATGTGAGTTCTCATATCTCACAGTAAAAGGCCTCGGACTGAAAGCCTTCAGTTGTTCAGTTCAGAAATAATGTTGTCAGTTATTAGCCATCAGGCCAAAAGGCATCAAGTCTCAGGTCTCCTACCGAACAACGATGGACAAAATGGCCTCACATGTAATAGTATCTAACACAAGACTGCTGTTAATAAAGTATTCATAAACTTAAAGTCTAATGCCTCTCACACACACATGTGTCATCAAAGTTATCAGTCATCAGATCACTGTGCCCACTACACTCTCAATCTGTGACGGGATCACATATTACAATATTTCACCAGGCCACAATAATACAAAGGCAATATACTGTATATCTACTATTTGAAAAAGCCGATCGATTGATTGGCTATTTTCTAAAACATCTTTAGTGATATTGTGATAGTAATCATTGCTATAGAGTGTTTGTTCAGTAACAGGGGTCTCCCCGTCTCTCGAGCTCTTTAATACAAATGAAATACATTTTCAGCTCGGGATACCATTTTTATCCAATCAGGGGAGAGAACTCACACAGGATATAGAATAAACAAGTGAAATTGGAAGTGATAACACAAAGGAATGAGCAGACACAATTAGAACTGGATCACTACAACATTGAAACAGATCAATCCTGATTGGTTGACACTTTTCCACCCGATTGAAAATAAATGTTCTCTTTATTAAAGAGACATGGAGACTCCTGTTACTGAACTGAACAAACAATCTATAGCAATGATTAAAATGAAACTATAGTGCTTTAACCTTTTAACACAAAACGTGTTGTTTTAACCAAGAAATATCACTATAACGGTTCATGACAGTTTGAATACCGCTTGTATGTATTACTGCTGGAGCTGAAGGAGTATCTTGACAGTGTCAAAGCAGAATGATTAGCCTTTTCCCATAATGAAATCTGTATAGGAGAACCATTCTTTTCCCCTATAAAGTTGTTTTCATTTTGTTTCTGTTTTGCAAAGCGACTTTGAGTATTTAGAAAAGCGCTATGTAAATTGTAAGTATCATTATTATTATTATTATCATTATTATTATCAGATACAAGCTATGCTCCAGATCATGAGGCGGTTGGGATGGAGCTGAGTGGGAGTGCTGTTTAGTGAACGATGACTACGGCCACGATGCCGCCCGGATCCTCCAGGCTGACCTGGCCCGGTCCGGTCTGGGCTGTGTGGCCTACGTGGAGGTGGTGCCCTGGCCCGCTCCGGTCTGGACTGTGTGGCCTACGTGGAGGTGATGCCCTGGCCCGGTCTGGTCTGGGCTGTGTGGCCTACGTGGAGGTGATGCCCTGGCCCGCTCCGGTCTGGGCTGTGTGGCCTACGTGGAGGTGATGCCCTGGCCCGGTCCGGTCTGGGCTGTGTGGCCTACGTGGAGGTGGTGCCCTGGCCCGCTCCGGTCTGGACTGTGTGGCCTACGTGGAGGTGATGCCCTGGCCCGGTCTGGTCTGGGCTGTGTGGCCTACGTGGAGGTGGTGCCCTGGGACGGTGACCCGACCGAACTCCAGAGGATCGTCGCTGTGATGAAGGAATCCACGGCTCGCGTTGTCATTGAGTTCATGTACGGGATCAAAGTGGTCCGTCTGCTGGAGGAGGTTGGGTATGATGCGTAATTATAAGGAATCTGGAATGAGAAGTGAAGACATAAAAATACATATTAATTTAATGTCAAGCATTTTCTATTAAGTGAAATGCAATTTCATCATTCTTTTGTAGGTTCATCAATTTGAGAGTTCAGCCATTTTGTATTTTCTTTGACACTTCCTGTTAGTTCACTTTAATCTCAGTACTCTCTGCACAATAAGCAACCAAATAATTACACCATTCACAAAATTGTTTTATTCTTTTGATAGTGTTATATTGCATTGCAATATAATACCATATTGCATTGCAAGTGCGTTTTCCTTATGCTTCAAGCATAAGCAAAATGCATTGTGCAATAAAGCAAGTCATCTGCATCTGAGGAGTGTGCGGTCCCTTCTTTTGAAGGTAATTTCTTTGTATTTTTATGTGTGTGTATATGTATATATATATATATATATATATATATATATATATATATATATATATATATATATATATATATATATATATTATAATGCTTTTTTTGTATTAACCCTTCCATTGTGTTAGGGTCTTTTTTGACCCGTTTTCAAGTTTAAATGTACCCTTTACATTTCTTTATTGGAACGAGGCTTCATGATATCCTCAGAAATAGCCATTTTAACGCAACAAAATTATTTATCATCATTTTAATTAATTTAGATGGTCTCAAAAAAAAAGTGACACTTGTGGTGTTAGGGTCCGAAACGACCCGGCAAAGAAGTGTGGCTCAATTCACCCCCAAATTGTCAATATTCAATGTTTACATGTTTGAGAGTGAGAGAGACTTGTCCCCAATTAGCATTTGCTATCAGGAGTAAAATAAAGTTTGAGTTTATGAAAAATAAATGACTTTTTACCTTCTAAGCCATACATACGGGTCATTTTGGACCCTAACACCACTAGTGTCACTATTTTGAATAATTTTTAAAATTCTTAAAGTTAAAGGTAGGGTAAGTGATATTTTTTGGTTAAAACAAAAAGTATTTTGTTAAAAGGTTAAAGCACTATATTCTGATAGTAATCATTGCTAGTGTTTGTCCAGTAACAGGAGTCTCCCCGTCTCTCCAGCACTTTAATAAACAGAAAATACATTTTCCGGTAGGTGTCAAAATCTCAGCCAATCAGGAGAAAGTACCCATTTCTAAGCTTCATTTTTATAGTGTTCCAGTTCCAATTTTGCCTGCTCATTTCTTAGTGTCATCACTTCCAATTTCCCTTGTTTAATCTATATCCTGATTGAGTTCTCTATCCTGATTGGATAAAATTGGAAATGAAACTGAAACTGAAACGAAAATGCATATTCTGTTTTATAAAGAGCTGGAGAGACAAGGAGACTCCTTTTACTGAACAAACACACTATAGCAATGAGTACTATCAGAATATAGAGCTATTTAACACTTATTTTAACCAAAGAAAATCACTTACCCTACCTTTAAAAAAAGTATTTTTTGTATTTTATTTTTTTGGAATTGTGTTCTAATTATGATTTTTAATTATTCTATTATAGCTAGATAACATCATTATCCATTGCCTTCATTATAGGAAATTTAATGAGTGGATTTTTACATTTTTATAATAAAAAACAAGATGTATTGAAAGATGAAACCCTAGCCCTAACCCAACATAATATTTTAAAAAGTGTTTACATGGATATGAATGCATTACAAGTCAGCTATGAGGTGGGAGAAAAAAAAGAATGAAAATAATTATTTTTTTGAGTATTTTGGGCTGATTTAAATCACGGGTAAAATTTGACCCGCTAACACCACAAGTGGATGCAGTGTTCTAACACAATGCAAGGGTTAATTGCCTACTTTGCCATACAGTGTCACACACAAGTTGTGAAAATAACCGATCTGTCTAGTGCTTGTAGATCGGCTACTTTAACAATTCAGCTTTTTATAATAATAAACTATGCTTAAGGTTTCTGCCCGATAGCAACGATATACAGTATATATACACACATATAGTTGTTAAAACACAGAACACAATCAATAGGTGGTAAGGCAGAATGTGACAGGTCTGCAGTGGATATCAGACGTGGGCTGGATGAAAGCTCACCTACTCCAGACTCCTCGTTTTATGCCTCACCTCAGAGTCCTGAGTCTGGCCATCCGTCGTGGAGATATAGCAGATCTCAAAGACTTCTTGTTTAAGATACATCCTGACAATGACCCTGACAACAGACACGAAAATACCTTTGTGAGTCTAATTTAGTATTGAAGCTGCTGATTCAAACTGACACAGGGTTTTTAAATATTCACAAGGTATTATATTTATTGTTAAGTCTTCATGGTTTCTTCAGGGATATTTGCACCCCTTCCGTCAGAGTGGCTGGATGCTGGTGGATGGGTGTGTACTAAGAGGACAAGAGGATCTAGGAACAGCAGAAACCACCCTGTTGGAAGTGTCTGACCTCAGGCCAAGGCTGTGTATGCTCTGGCCCATGCCCTCCATTAGGCCTGTGACAAACAGCCAAAAAGGGCTAATTTAGTTTTCGAGATACCCCTCCCGGAGGTAGGACCAAACACAACATAGTTTTTCCTCATCTCTAAGGCCTCCCATACATGAAATGGATTGTTGTATAAAAATATTTTACTGCAAAAGTGGTGAAATTGATTGAAAAGTTATACACCCCAAACTAAAAATAAAGCCTGGCCGTCTGGGGGTTGAGGCATATAAACTCATGTAGATTCACAATGGAAGCTCTGATAGGTAAAACTTGGCATACTTGAAGCCAGGACTTCCTTCTACATTCTAGAAAAGACCAAATGTCAATATATGAATGTAACTAGGAGATACAGTCATTTGAACACATACTTACAATAGAAATGTAAATCTAAAGAAATGTGAAATTGTGTAAAAATAGCTTTAATACTCATGGAGCTATGCCACTAAACGTATAATGGTGTCCCAAATGGGGAGAATATGAAACAGTCCCAATGAAATCTACAGTATCACACCGATTAGTTTTATTTTCAATTCACTTATCAAGGGTGGAAAAATATTAACACATTCACTTAGTGAAGAAGTCCCTAAAATGTATGAAATGTCCCAAACTTGAGAAAATGTGAAATTGTTAAAATGTTTATAAAATGAATGAATGAATGAATGAATGAATCTTTATTTGTCACTCTCTCCATGTACTTACATACATACAGACAATGAAATATCGTTCCCCCTCAGTCACTAGCAGTGTAACATAAAACATCAAGCCTATCTAAAAACATAAAAGACCCAGACTAAAAACAGCATACAACCATAAAAACAGCATAAAACAAACATGTAAAAAACCCAATATGTATTGACGTGCAATTCATCTAAAAAAAAAGCTACCAACACAGCACGTCAGTAGGTATGGTAGGTAAAGTGCCATGGTGCAATCCAGCACAGTCTTAGTAAAGTGCTGCTATGCATTTCAAAAGTGCAATATCACATCTGCACATCATGTCCAGTCCAGCACAGCCGCGTCAGTTTAGGTCAGTAGGCCTGGGGGGGGGGGGGGATTGGCAGGGGGCGCAGTTCATTGACAGTCCTTACTGCACTCGGAAAGAAGCTATTTAGCATCCTGCCTGTTCGAGCTTTAATGCTCCTGTATCTCTTCCCAGAGGGTAGGAGGGCAAACAGGCTATGGGAAGGGTGATGGAGGTCCCTTATAATGCTGGTGGCTTTCCGTACACAGCGCTCTGTGTAGAGCTCCAAGGAGGGAACAGAGGCACCAATGATCCTCCCAGCTGTCTTCACCACCCGGTTCAGCCGATGTTTCTCTTCTGCCTTGCAGCTGCCGAACCAGGAGGTGAAGCTGTAAGTCAGGATGGACTCAATGGTGCCCCTGTAGAAGGTGGTGAGGAGAGGAGTAGGAAGGCCTGCCTTTTTAAGCCTCCAGAGGGGGTATAGCCTCTGCTGGGCCTTCTTGATGATGGCCGTGGTGTTAGTAGTGGAGGTCAGGTCGTCTGCCAGATGAACCCCCAGGAACTTGATGTTATTTACCCTTGCCACAGGGGCGCCACCGATGGTCAGCGGTGGGTGATGGCAGATCCTGGATCTCCTGAAGTCGACCACCATCTCCTTTGTTTTGTCCACATTCAGGGAGAGGTTGTGTGAACTGCACCAAGATGTTAATAGTTCCACCTCCTTCCGGTAGGCAGACTCATCGTTCTTGTTAATGAGTCCCACCACGGTTGTATCATCGGCAAACTTGAGGATGTGATTACTGCCAAATTTGGCAGTGCAGTCGTAGGTCAGCAGACTGAACAGCAGGGGGCTCAAGACACAGCCCTGGGGCGATCCTGTGCTCACTGTGATTGTCCTTGATGTTTGGCTGTCGACCCTGACTCTCTGTTGCCTCTGACACAGGAAGTTGAGGATCCAGGTGCAGGTGCCATAGTCCACATTCAGCGACCGCAGCTTTTCCACTAGCTGTTGTGGAATGATGGTGTTAAATGCTGAGCTGAAGTCGATGAAGAGGAGCCTGGCGTAGGTGTTCTCTTTCTCTAGATGCGACAACGTGAGATGGAGTATAGTTGAGACAGCGTCGTCTGTGGAGCGATTGGCTCTATATGCAAACTGTAGTGGATCGAGTTTTGCAGGGAGGCTGCCCTTGATGTGCTGTAAGACAAGCCGCTCAAAACACTTCATCACTACAGGTGTAAGGGCCACAGGTCGGAAGTCATTTAAACCGGCAGGATTTGACTTTTTTGGCACTGGAACGATGGTCGCGCTCTTGAGGCAAGTGGGCACAACTGCCTGGCTGAGCGAGATATTAAAGATGTCTGAGAAAACATCCTTCAACTCCTCTGCACACTCCTTCACCACACGCCCAGGAATGTTGTCCGGTCCCGCCGCCTTGCGTGGGTTGACGCTGGCGAAGGCCCTTTTTACTCCAGCTGCTGAAAGCTGCAGCACCTGCTCACTGGGGCGTGGTGGGGGCATCTGTGCCTCAATGGTGTTATTAACCTCAAAACGTGCATAAAAGTCATTTAGTCTGTCCGGCAATGAGGGGTCTTTTTGGCCAACCTGCTGGGGAGGGGGCTTATAGTCCGAAAGTGTCTTAAAGCCCTGCCACAAACGCCTGGAGTCCTTGGTGTCCGTGAAGTAGCCATTGAGCTTTTGCCCATACAGCCGCTTCGCTTCCCGGATACCCTTAGTGAGATTTTGTCTCGCCAGACTGAATGCAGCAGTGTCCCCAGATTTAAACGCCACATTTCGGGCTCTCAACAGTGCACAGACCTCTCCGGTCAGCCAAGGTTTCTGATTGGCTCTCTTCCTAATGGTCTTAACCACAGTCACATCATCAATACATTTATTTATGTAGCCAATGAATGAATTTCTGTGTATTCCTCCAGGTTGGTGACATTGTCATATGTTGCTGCCTCCTTAAAAATGTCCCACTGTGTATCTCCAAAACAGTCCTGCAGTGCTGGAATTGCCTCCTGTGGCCACGTTCTGACCTCTTTAAGTGCTGCTCTGCTTTGTTTCACCCTAGATCTATATATGGGCGTGAGCATAACAGCTGAGTGATCAGAAGAGCCAATGTTAGGGATGGGGGCTGCTTTGTAGGCATTTCTGATGTTTGTATACACATGATCTAATGTGTTTTTACCCCTAGTTGCACAGTCAACATGCTGGTAAAATTTTGGTAACACAGACTTGAGACTTGCCTGGTTGAAATCCCCTGCTACTACGAAAAAGGCGTCGGGAAGTGCCGTCTGCTGCTCGTTGATGTCATTGTAAAGTTGGCTCATAGCTTCCTTCACATTAGCCTCTGGCGGTACATAGACTGCGACAATAACGACCGCCGTCAGCTCCCGTGGCAGGTAGAACGGTCGGCACTTAACAGTCATAAGCTCTATATGTGGTGAGCAGTGTGTAGATACCACCCTGGCATCCGGACACCATAAGTTGTTTACATAAACAGCCAGACCACCAGACCGCCTCAGCTTACCAGCCGAGGCTAGCACTCTGTCCGTCCTGTGTAGCGTTAGCCCCTCCAGCTGAATTGCGTCATCCGTTATGTCCTGATCGAGCCAGGTCTCCGTATAAACGGTGGCACAGCAGCTCTCGAGAGCCTGATGTAATCCATTTGGCGCTCAAGAGAACGCACATTTGCCAGCAATATTGTGGGGATAGCCGATCTGTGTGGGTTAGCGATTAGCCTAACTCGCACTCCCGCACGTTTGCCCCGCTTCCGCGTCCTCTCACACCGCTTACGGTGTCTCCTAGTCGGAGCCACTGTGGGCAGGACCCCGGGATTCTCTGTGTCGGCTCCACGCAGCAGTCCCAGCTCGCTCCGCACATTTCGCCAGTGTTCGTCGTCACAAGAGCCCTTGTACTCACAAAGGCCACTGTTATAAATGTCCAAGAGAAACTGACGATCATACATATATTTCCCTTCCCTTACTGTCGATGACACGGACGTACATACAGACGTGGACAAAGACACTGCACAGTAACTAGGAGAGGCCGCTGCAGACGCCGAGGTCGATTGCGCCGCCAAAATATATGCAACTTAAACAATGCAGAGAAAAATGCAGGCCTACAGTAGAACTACTAACAATTATTTAGCAAATCTGGCTGAGGAAAGCCAAGCTCCAACCATTTGATGCTCAAAGTTATCCTCATAACGTCAATTCTGTAGAGTTTATATCATGTAACATATTTGGTTACAGTCAAGTTTTACTACTGTACTACTGCTCTATCTGTATCTTATTGCCTATGGGTTTCTTCATAAACTGACAGGTATCATTGCAAATATTTGAAATGTGAAAAGATGAGAAGGACCTTGCTAAATTAAGTAGCTAATTAGCTAGCTGGAGAGAGACCTAGCTTAAAGGAGTAGTTCACCCAAAAAATTACTCAATTACACACAAAACTGTCATTTTGCGGGTGAACTATTTCTTTAAAGTTCCATTTAGTGTAACAGAGCCTGTCCAGTGGCCTACATTTGCAATAGCAGCACCCTGACTTTGTTTCACCAGAATGGAACAGAGCCTTTATTACTATCACTGGCAACAATATGGTTACTGTAGAGCCTAACAGTAACCTTTTTCTAACTTTTGGGTTAGGGTTTTTACAGAATGTAGTGTGATGAACAAACGTTGGATCCAAATTGTTGTATCATCTGTGGTAAACATTTAAACAAAGTAAAGAAGCAAGATCCATAATGTCAAAAATAAAGGTAGTATATCTTATCATGTATCATGTAGATCAAACAATACCTGCACCACCTCATCAAGAAGACAGAGTAGGGTTCTTACAACATTGTTAACATATGGAAAGATTGTTTCATGTGTGGGAAGGCCAGAACAAGACCAGAACATCTGACAGCTATTATTACTGGTACAGGTAAGAGTACCAGAGACAAGGTCCGTCATGCAGCATCAGAAAGGTTGATGAAGTTGTATATCATCGGTTGCTCTCATACCCGTATCTCATTGTGTATGATGCCAGATATCATAAAGCTGCCTTAAAACACAACATCTTTAAACAAAATGCAGCTGCCAGACGAAAATAAAATAAAACTAGAAAAAGTGCTCCTCGGAGCACAGGTCTCCGCCAGGTCAGGTACGTTATTCTGGCCTCCTGGTGGCGCTATAATAGGCCAATGTGAAAAGGGTGCCAACCGTGCCATTTATTCTTGCAATGACACTGCATTCATGATTTGAGGCATTTTGTTCCAAAACAGGCCAATGTGAGAAGGGTGGCATTTCTTCCTCGGCCTAGTGGGAATGTGCGTGTGAAATTTCACGGAAATCCCAAGCTGTGTGTATACTTTGAGGCTTTTTGTTCAAAACGGACCAATCCTGCAAACTTTGGAAGCCAACCTTAGGCAATGAGGATGGGATATGGGAAATCGGACAGATCCGTGTTGATCACATGACTATAGTGATACTGTGTAGCGATTTACATGACGTTTGGATAAAATTTGTAGGACGGAGTAATATAAAAAAATGGGTTTTGCACAAATCGCCCTCCTGGTATCGCGATAACAGGCCCATGTGAAAGATTTGGGGCAGAGGTTCCTTCAGTTGCCAGGATCTTCATTTTGTGTGTTGGCACATCTCATCTTCTACCTCAGACCTCAGTGTCTTCAGTATGTCATCATAAGTCTTAGTTTAGTGTCATCACTTTAATTATTTTAGAGAGAACATTTTTGTCAGTGACTTCAGTGAGCTTAATAAAGGCTTTGTTATAGATACTGGTCTGCTGTTCTTTTTGCGGGACGCAGGGGGTCTGGCTTACATGAGGCTTTGTACCTGTTTTCTCCATACATGGGCATGGTCACTTTGTCCTTAGGCCCCAGCCATAAAAGTCTGTCCCCCTTTCGTCCATACATGGGCATGTTTTGTACCTGTTTTCTCCATACATGGGCAAAAAACAGGTTTTGGTCACTTTGTCCTTAGGCCCCAGCCATAAAAGTCTGTCCCCCTTTCGTCCATACATGGGCATGTTTTGTACCTGTTTTCTCCATACATGGGCAAAAAACAGGTTTTGGTCACTTTGTCCTTAGGCCCCAGCCATAAAAGTCTGTCCCCCTTTCGTCCATACATGGGCATGTTTTGTACCTGTTTTCTCCATACATGGGCAAAAAACAGGTTTTGGTCACTTTGTCCTTAGGCCCCAGCCATAAAAGTCTGTCCCCCTTTCGTCCATACATGGGCATAGACACAGGCTGACACGTCATGTGAAGTCTGGGTCTGGCAGAACCAGGTCCCCTGGTCTTGTTCTTTTATCATCTGGGAGCTGCTATGTTTCGTTTAGAGATGTAGTGTTTAAGGCAGGTTTTATGATATTTGGCATCATACTCAAAGAGATCTGCATACGAGAGCACCCGATGATGTACAACTTCATCAATCCTTCTGATGCTACATGATGGACCTTGTCTCTGGTACTCTTACCTGTACCAGTCATAATGGTTGTCAGATGTTCTGGTCTTGTACTGGCCTTTCCACAAATGAAACAATCTTTTTGTATGTTAAACAATGTTGTATCAACCCTACTCAGTCTTCTTGAGGAGACTGGTGCAGGTATGCTCTCACTATCAACATTTGCAACTGCTCATTATTGTTGGTCTTACTGGAGTAGTTTGCTCTATCATGATACATGATAAGATATACTACCTTTATTTTGAAGGAAAGTTTATCATCTGTATATGGAGACAGGGTTGTATGAACATCATCATCTCTCTGTTGAGCAACATTATTGAAGGCCTTCTGCTGTGTGCTTTTTGACATTATGGATCTTGTTTCTTTCCTTTTTCAAAATGTTTACCACAGATGATACAAAGATTTGGATCCAATGTTTGTACATCACACTCCATTCCGGTCAAATTTAAAAGATACACTTCAGAATTTGCACAGTATCTATGTTTTACGTACACTACTGTCTGTTAGGCTCTATGTAACCATATTGTTGCCAGTGATACTAATTAAGGCTCTATTCCATTCTTGTGAAACAGAGTCAGGGTTCTGCTATTGTCAATGTTCATGTGTCAATGACATGCTCTGTAACACTAACTGAAACTTTAAGCTAGGACTAGGTCACTCTTCAGCTAGCTTATTAAAGGTAGGGTAAGTGATATTTTTTTGTTTTTTTGTTTGTTAAAAGGTTAAAGTACTATATTCTGATAGTAATCATTGCTACAGAGTGTTTGATCGGTCACAGGGCCTCTCCAGCTCTTTAGTAAACAGAATATAGTACATTTTCAGGCAGGTGACAACATTTGAGCCAATCAGGAGAGAGCACTGTAAATGCATTTTCTGTTTAATAAAGAGCTGGAGACATGGGAGACTCCTTATATATGGACAGGACACTCTATAGTAACGAGTACTATCAGAACATAGACCCATTTTGCAATTATTTGAATAATTGCAAATCACTTACCCTACCTTTTTAACTACTTGATTTGGCAAGGTCCTTCTCATCTTTTCACATTCCAAAATATTTGCAATGATTTACCTGTCAGTTTATGAAGAAGCCCATGTAGGCAATAAGATGGTGGAGCCCAATACTGTAGTATAACTTTACTGTAACCAAATATGTTAAATTGTATAAACTCTACATAACTGAATGACTTGCTGTTATGAGGATAACTTTGAGCATCAAATAAAACTAATCGGTGTGATACTGTAGATTATAGATAGTTTCATGTTTTCCCCATTTGGGACACTATATACGTTTAGTGGCATAGCTCCATGAGTATTAAAGCTACTTTTGCACAATTGGTATTGCTGGATTCAGTAGAACCACACCTTTCCAACAAGACATACTATGTCTTGCTATGACAATCCATGTCAGATTCACTACAAAGTAAAGAAAACATTTCTTTAGATTTATATTTCCGCCTATTGTAAGTATGTGTTCAAATGACTATCTCCTAGTTACATTCAGATATTGACATTTGGTCTTTTCTAGAATGTAGAAGGAAGTCCTGGCTTCAAGTATGCCAAAATGTTTCAAACCTATCAGAGCTTCCATTGTGAATCTACATGAGTTTATATGCCTCAACCCCCAGACGGACAGGCTTTATTTTTTGTTTGGGGTGTATAACTTTATATATCAATTTCACCACTTTTGCAGTAAAATATTTGTATACAACAATCCATTTCATGTATGGGAGGCCTTATAGATGAGGAAAAAACATGTTGGGCCCTATTCACGGGGGAATTTGAACAAACCACTAATTAGGGATTTCGGACTAGGCAAGAGGCGTTTCCCCGCAAAATTCGGTATTCTATGGCACCCCCCTCACCCGCCAAACACCTGAGCTACCCGTTACATTATGCATAGGTGTGGTTTGGGCGTTACAATGATAAAACCAATCACCGTGCCAGAAGCCATTGCCTTTAAGAGAAGACTGCGCTAGCCGTCATCCCGATCCAATATATGCTCTAGCCTATCTACCTGTCTGCACTGTTGCCTGGTCTGATTATTATAAGCCACATTGGGCTTGTTTTCCTTCTTTTTTTTTTTTTTATCCAAATACATTTTTATATTAATTTGTAGCCTATTGTGTTCACAATAAGCTTGTCATATTAGTCAGATCCGGAATAGTATATGAAAGCCATTTAAAATATGTATACTATTGGTACACACTGGCTGCTCCCAAATAATTAATTACATCATGTTGCGACAACGCTCCTACGTGGTACACAGACAAACAGTAGCACATGGGTATAATAAATTGGACAGTTTTAGGAAAGGTCTATAGCCTATGTACTCACGTTGGCTGTTATCGTTCTATTTCCACCGTTCTAATGGATTCCAGGGGTGTGTAAACATCTCTGAAGTTGCTCCATAGTTTCCTCTGAAGTGACGCAGTTAAAGTTAACTTACATCCATATTGTCCCCGTTATCTTTCATCATCCACCTTTGTTCAGTAATCCCGAACAGAGCTAAACTTTAAGTTTACATCAATCAAAGCCTCTCAAACCCAGACACATTGCTGCGATGCGTATGTGCGTCGCCTACCCAAAATAACAGACATACAAGCTATCAACGGCGCTGCGTCATGTCGTGTCGACAGCTACAGATCTGTTATTTTGGACAGCATACAATGAGGCGCGCGCGCGCCACGGAGTAGCCTATCACTAAACCAAAAACATTACATTACGTGGTCAACAACATACTAGACATGTAACTTGCTTGGAGCTTAATGCAGTGGTTCTCAACCTGTGGGTCGAGACCACAATGGAGCACCCAACGCCTGGCGAGCTTGTAGATCTGCTATTTTCACAATATTTATCTGTGGAACCGAGTCAAACAAAATGGGGGGGTCCCCAGTTCAAATATGGTTATTTTGGGGGGTCATGAACGTAGCGTTTACGCGGGGAATATAATAATAATATAGGCTAATATATATAATATAGGCTATAATATAATATTCACCCGCACGTCCCGCAGCATGGGTTTAATGAGACAGCAGCCAAAATGAAAATCACACTATGATCCGATCATCTTATAAAAAATGTAAGTGCTTAAGATTTTAGCCCAAACCCAACGGGACCCGACCCGGCCCGTCGGCACCGGCTGAGCCGGGTGTAAGTTTTTTTTACATCCAAATAAATTCACATATTAATTAATTTGTAGCGTAGGCTATTGTGTTCACAATAAGCAACTTGTCATATTAGTCAGATCCCCAAGAGTATATGAAAGCCATTTAAAATAGTTATATATTCCTACACAGCTGATGCCAAATAATTAATCAACAGGGCAGCGCAACGCTAAAGTAGCCTAGGTCAAATCAATCACTGTCTTGTCATGACGCAGCAGTAGAGAGCTCCCTTTAAAGTTTAAACCATAACATGACATAAATAATGGATCTTCAGAACTTTCTTCATGTCTTTTTCACCTCAAAGTAAATGTTGGATTATTTCTTCAAATTAAAGCACAGGCAGCGGCCAGAAGGTAAGATTTCTCCATTGCAAAAATGATTACGGTTATTCTATGAAACATATATTTCATAGAATAACCATAATCATTTTTAAAATGGTTATGGGGCAGTGTATATATTTATATAGCCCTATTTGCTCCAAGCTGTTTTTTAAATAAAATATAGACTGTTAGGGTAGAATGACTCCTGTTCTTAACGAATTACCAAGATTTAATGAGAAATAAGGCTTCTTTAGAAAAATGACTGACGGGCTGGGTCTAATTTGTCAATTATTAGTCGAGCCAGGCTGAAATATTTAGGGGATATGAAAGCTCTAGTTAGTAGTTTGAAGTGCTCATGTGGCCTTAGAGTTGCTTCTTTTTGTTTTCATAGACCTGCGGACTGCGGTTGCTTATTTCTCTCCAAGGCTGGCAACACGGCTCATGGTCCAACGCACAAAGCCATTGTAGTGTCTGTGTGCACTTGACGGGTGATTTTATAAACCAGCGGGTGCTTCTAGAATCCACTATCCCCCGTCCCCAAGCCGTACCCATGTGTGTCTGTAGAATTGCAATGTGGGGGATATAGCAACAACACGCCCACGGGCACACCTCCACGCGCAAATAACGGCGTCGGCATAATGGTGACGGGTAGAGCAGGTGCTAGAATAACCTATTGGGGCGGCGCAGCTCCATTATCAGGTTAAGGGTAGCGTTGCGGCTGGGAAAACTGGCACAGAATAGAGCGGGTTGTGTTTGGTCCTACCTCCGGGAGGGGTACCCCAATTTTTTGGAGCCATTGTCACTAGCCTACATGCCATGTTGCAGTGTGTGCCAGGAAGAGGGCCTTTCAATGCAGTTTGCAGACAATACAGCCATGGCAGGTGTGATATCAATTCACAGTTTGCCTGTTAATGTTGCACTCAAATTTACATTAATAATGAATTTTGTAAATATGTGATGTATATGTGACATACACAAATGTATAGTCACATTTTTGTTTTATTATGTATGTGTTCTTTGTATTTTTAAGAGCCTTGATGTGTATTGGAATGAGCAGGGAACTTATATTTTAGGAACAGACCCATCCCACTTTTCGCCACAAGGTGGCAAATTCACTTGTGAGACAGGTAGTTTTAGGTGGTCAGGTGACTCCTCCTTCAGATGGACCAAGGTGTATGTAAAGAAGGTAGGGTCATCTACGTCATTTTCGCTATCATGCAATTCCAGCAGGCAGATTCGTCGCACCATGGGAGCCAGACTGCAGCCATGAGTTCAGTGGAATGCATTGGAGTTAATGAGAGCCCAGTGGATCAGCTCATGAACAAAATATATTTCTGAATGACTGAGACCTTTGTAAAGTAATTGCTTCTGGAAAGTAAAAGAAGACATATCACACATTGTTTTCTGCTGTGTTGCTTTTAGTACACAATACTGCCAAGCCAGAAACCAGTGTTGCCATGTCCAAGCGACTTTGGGCTTATTTTTCCGTGAAGTTGCTTGTAAACTTTGGTAGTTGCGGGTTGCGGTTTTAAGGGCTTTTTTCTAAAGTGTAGTTGATTATTTGGACTTGGGCTTCACAATTTTAACATTATTTTAACCAGTGGTTCTCAATTATATGTCATGGACCCTCAAATGAATATGTATTTGTCCCTAACCCCCATCTGAAAATGTTTTGTGCCAGGGAGCCCCGTATCAGATTTGTGTTGTTAGTGTTTAAAAAATCCTCAATATTTCACATTTTATTTCAAGATTATTTTTTTAATAGCAGATCTACAAGCTCACAACGCATTGTGAGCTTGTAGATCGGCTATTTTCAATGTATACAGTAAAGGTTTAAAGTGCTCATAATGGCCTAGTGCAAGTCTTCAACAGGGGTCCGCGACCCCTAGGGGGTCCACGAGGTACTGCAGGGGGTCCGCAAAATTGTTGCTTGATTAGACAAACCTGCCATTATACATATCACCTGCATGTTTTCATGTATGGGAGGGACTGATGAGAAAGTTTATATGGGATGCAAAGAAGCCAAGAGTTAAACTCAAACCCCTGCAACAAGACAAAGACAGAGGAGGTCTGGCATTACCTAATTTAATTCATTTGTGCCTCCCATCCGACGCATGTAAGACTCAGAGTTCCTGTTACTGGTGTTTATAATTCTTTGAAAACAACGTAGAACTGACAATACATACAGAAAAGACAAAAAACAAAACATCAGCTTGGGCATTCTGACATTCACAATAATATACATGACTTTCACATTAAGACTCACAACAATTACTGACCACTTTGCCTGCTTGCACAGGAATGGGGGGGGGGGGGGGGGGGGTCGACTTGGATACTTCAGTCTTTCTGCAAAACCTTTGCTTTTCTCTTCTTTACATTCTTTTATTTCACTTTACTTTCTTCTATTTTACTTAAATTTCTTTCTTTCTGTTAAACTCTCTCCTCCTGCTCTCCCACAGTGGAATGAGAATACTGCTTTCTTCTCCAGCACAACAGGTGTCACAAACATACTTGATTACAAAAAACACAGCTGTAACAAGTGACACCTAATTGGAAACCTCCAACACATAGAACACACTTAGAGCGCCCCCAAGAGACATGTCACTAGAAGGACAAATACACAAAATAAAACAATGACCTGATGCCAGCAGTAACATCATTATTATTACGCAGCACAGTTAAAACCAATTTTAATCTGGATGAATAATAAGATGAGCCCTAAATGGAAGCTCATAGAGTCTAATCTGATTGAACCACTCAGCACCTTGATCTTTGCATCCTATAATAAAATACAGACTAAAACACTCAATCATTCTATATGTTTCACATTTAAAATTTGGAAAACGATATGTAAAATAAGTAAAGTTAAAGAACAAGAAATTACCTGTATGAGAGAAATGTCATGTGACTCAGATTTCACTCCAAATAGTATTGATCATGTTTTTATCATTTGCAAGTGAGGAGTTACTTAAAAGAGAAGCTCAAAATTAGAACTCTTGGAGACCTTCACCCTCTCCTAAGATATATAGTATAATCCCATCAAAGACATGATTACAAAAACACAATTGGACAAGTTTATCAAATTTTTCAGGAAAACAAAATTGAAGATCTAGATCACATAAAGGATAAATGGGATAAATAATTGAAAATAACCATACAAGGAAGTGAGTGGAATCAGAGTTTTAAATACATTTTTAGTCATATAAGATCTCCTTTTTGGCAGGAAAGATGAATATAAGGTATTTCCAAACGCCTCTATCGATATCCAAGTACATGTTAAACTCTAGTTGTTGGAGGGGATGTGGGGAGAATAGGGCGGACCATACCCATATTTTCCTTACATGCCCCACAATACAACACTTTTGGTCTAAAGTTTTACAAATCATAGAACAAATATTTGGAAGAGCTGTTCATTTAGAAAATCACAATATACTTTTGGGAACACGTCCCAAAAGTCTACAGAGGGAAGAACTATATCTTTTTTGGATTTTGAGAATTGCAGCCCTCAAACAAATAAATTCAGTGTAACGATAGTTCATGTAGACACGGAAGGCAGAATGTTTATATACTTCATTCACACTCCCCGGACCCCCCCATTCGCTAACAAGCTTATTCAGTTGTACTCCTTTAAGGCATACGTTCAACCCCTTGTCATTCTCATTTGCTACAAGCTAACTCACTCACGCCCTCATACCCACAGTGCATATCAGGCGGTTCATTTAAGCAGCCTCTGTTCTCTGTTCATTCTATGTGTGTGGCTGTCAGTGCCGGTTGTACAGCTGTAGGTTTTCAAATTCCCTCCACCTCCCCGGCCTCCTCCCTGTGGCTTTTAGTTCATATTGTTATTGGTTGATTCTGTGTATTGTACTGTGGTTCTATGGATATACTATGATTCTGTGTATTGTACTGTGCTTCTATGGATTGTGCTATGATATGTGGTAGTTTAATTAGGCATTGAAGGTTCAATGTTTATGTAAAACTGTATTTATGCTCTGCTCTGGGGTTTGTGATTGAATGATCTGTGACATGTTTGCACAGGAATCTGTAATATCACACGAGCAGAGTCACACCGCCAAACTTGAATGCAATATCATTGCATATATGGTAACGGTTATATGTTAATAAATGGTTAATGGTTTATTACGGTCTGGTTATTTCTGAGCTGAAGTGTCTAAATTAACTAGATGTTGGAAAGGTCTGGAACTACCTAGGGTAGTCAGATGGATGGAAAAAGTGGAAGACATTTATTTTATGGAGAAGGTGACGTATAAAATTTATGGTAAGGACGGTTTGTTTGAAAAGAGATGGGCTCTCTATCTTGCAAATAAACGTAATTTGATTATTTAACCTTAAGGACTATAATGAAGAAAAAAAAGTTTTTTTAAGATTTGTATTTATTTTAACCACCCAAGTATTCAGAACTAAAAAAGAAAATGGAAGACATATTACCAAAATGACACAACAAAGCCTAACACCCCCACCCCCCCTTTTTTTTTTTTTGTGTGTGTTATTTTGTATTGTTTCATTTTTTGGTGTCAAGTTTATTGCTTATGCCTCCTCATAAAGGAGGTTTATGCGAATGCATGGATGAAAATGATCTCTATTGAAATGTCTTAATATAGTTATGCCTTTTATTTTTACTTTATGTATGTAGGTGAAGGGGTTTTACATGCAAAAAAAAAATGGGTCGAAATGTCTGTTGATAACAGAGACATAAAACATGTGAAATGTATTATTACTATTATGGAAGCAAACAGTTAACATGTTTGGACTCAATAAAGTATTTGAAAAAAATTTTTTTTTAAATAATGGCAGTAAAATGGGGGCCAGTGGTTTTCAACCGTTTTCATGCCGGACCCCTACATTGCTGGCTTACTATACTTAAAGGCTATACTTAAAATAATCACACAACTTGTCTTTACTTGAATTACTTTATTTATAGCATGAAAATTAAAACCACCTTAAACAGTGAAGTATCTCCCAGACCGTCATATATGCTAAAATTGATATACATAGGTTTTTACATAGCAGAGTCATTCAATTCAATTTTATTAAAGTGTCAAATCACAACAAGTTGTCTCAAGACACTTTACATGTAGAGAAGAGACCCGACATCCCACCCTGAGCAAGCAATTTTGCGACAGTGGCAACGAAAAACTCCCTCTTAACTGGAAGAAACGTCAGGCAGACCCTAGGCTCTAGGGTGGCGGCCTTCTGCCTCAACCGTGTCGGGGGAAAGAAGAGAGAGAGAGAGGGAGAGACAGACAGAGGAGAGACAGAAAGAGATACAGTGCAAGTAGTAACAATAACACTAGCAGCAAATATAATAGTGTAAGATAGTATATGATAATATAATATAATAAAATAATATAGTACAGCAATAGTGTGTATGCAGTATATAATGGTATAATAAAAGAATGTTAAGATAATATACAGTATAGTGTAGTGGTATAGTGTAATGTAGTAGAAATCCACGGTCGTGCTCCATGGAGAGGCCCGGTCCGCAGTCACAGTATTGAGCCGCAGCTGGGGGTCCATGGACCTGCGACGTGGGAAATAAAAGAAACTCCGGGGAGCAGGTCCCCGGTTGTAGAATTAGTGGCAGGCCTTACTAGAGCGTGAATCCGTACAGGGTTAATTACGATTGTACCAATGGGACACAAACCCACACAACCAAAGGGAGGACGAGAAAAGAGAGGACGAGAGGAGAGAGGAAAAGGAGGGGGGGGGAGAGGATGACTATAGGGTGACTGAGTCTATACACTTTGGCTATAGGCTTTATCATAGAGAAAGGTTTTTAGTCTAGTCTTAAATTTACAGAGTGTGTCTGCTTCACAGACTGAGACTGGGAGAAGGTTCCACAGCTGAGGTGCCTGAAACTTAAATGCTCTACCTCCTGTTCTTTTTTGGGGTTTCTTGGAGCTGTAGGCATTTTTTCATACTGTGGACGCAATGGTGTTCTGGCTGGTTTATAGGGCTCGATGAGTTCTTTGAGATATACTGGTGCCTGTCCATTGAGAGCCTTGTATGTGAGGAGGAGAACTTTAAACTCTATTCTGTATTTAACCGGGAGCCAGTGCAACGAGGCCAATGAAGGAGTGATATGATCTCTTGTTCTGGTTCCTGTCAGTATGCGCGCAGCGGCATTTTGGACTAGCTGCAGGCTTTTTAGGGACTTACTTGGGCAGCCTGATAATAAAGCGTTGCAATAGTCCAGCCTAGAGGTAACAAATGCGTGGACAAGTTTTTCTGCATCATTTTGGGACAGAATGTGCCTAACTTTTGCAATATTACGCAGGTGAAAAAAGGCATTTCTTGAAATTTGTTTTATGTGGGACTGAAAGGACATATCTTGGTCAAACGTGACTCCCAGATTCTTTACAGTGGCCCTGGAGGTCAAGGTAATACCATCTAGGTTAAAATTCTTATCGGCTAGTTTATCTCTGAGGTGCTTAGGGCCAAGTACAATAACTTCAGTTTTGTCCGAGTTGAGGAGGAGGTAATTACGGGTCATCCAACTCTTGATGTCTATAAGACATGCTTGAAGTTTAGCCAGTTGATCTGTTTCATCTGGCTTCATCGATAGATATAATTGTGTATCATCTGCATAACAGTGGAAATTTATAGAGTGTTTCCTAATTATCTCACCTAAAGGAAGCATATATAGAGTAAATAGTATTGGTCCAAGTACAGAGCCTTGTGGGACTCCGTATTTAACCTTTTCGCGTAATGAGGGTGTATCGTTAACGTTTACAAATTGAAATCTGTCAGACAGATAGGACTCAAACCAGTTCAATGCAGCACCCTTAATGCCAACCAAATGCTCTAGCCTCTGTAACAAAATATGGTGATCGATAGTATCAAATGCAGCACTGAGGTCCAACAAAACCAGTACAGAGAGAAGGTTGTTATCGGATGCAATCAGGAGGTCATTTGTGACCTTCACCAATGCCCTCTCAGTGCTATGGTGTGCTCTGAATCCTGACTGAAAAGCTTCAAATAGCTTATTGTTATGTAAAAAGTCACATAACTGCTTGGCGACTGCTTTCTCAAGGATTTTAGAGAGAAATGGAAGGTTCGATATAGGTCTATAGTTAGCCAAAATGCCTGAGTCGAGAGTAGGCTTCTTGAGGAGAGGTTTGATGACAGCTACCTTAAAGTACTGTGGTACGTAGCCCGTCACCAGGGACATATTGATCATATTGAGTAGGGATGCACCAACCGGGGTCAGGACCTCTTTAAGTAATTTAGTTGGGACTGGATCCAAGAGACAGGTCGTTGGTTTGGAAGATGTGATCATTAAAGTGAATTCGGAGAGCTCGACCGGAGAGAAACTGTCCAAATATACACTGTGTCGCACAGCCACTTCTGAGGATACCACATCGGAGGGTGGTCCAGCAGGGGCCGAGAGCAGTAGGTTATCAATACTATCTCTGATAGTATTGATTTTACCATTGAAAAAATTCATGAAATCATTGCTGCTAAGGGATATAGGAATACGCGGATTCATGACTTTTTGTCAATTTGGCTAGAGTGTCAAAAAGGAACCTATGGTTGTTTTTGTTTTCCTCTATTAAAGATGAATAATAGGTGGCTCTGGCATTGCAGAGAGCCTTCCTATATATTTTAAGGCTATTCTGCCAGGCTATACAGGATTCTTTCTGTTTGGTTGAACGCCATATTCTTTCAAGCTTACGTGAAGTTCGCTTGAGGTTTTTAGTTCCAGAGTTATACCATGGGGCTAGCCTCTGTTGCTTTATTACCCTCTTTCTTAAAGGAGCAACAGAGTCAAGCGTTGTCTGAAGGGAGCCTGTGATACTATTAACAAGGTGATCGACCTGAGAGGGGCTATAAGTATAGAGATCTTCAATTGTGTTGGAATATACTGAGTTGATGGCTGATGGTATTGCTTCCTTAAATTTGCCCACAGCACTATCGGATAGATTTCTACCAAATACTTTTTGTCCAATGGTGAGTAATCAATTAATGTAAAATCAAAGGTTATTAAATAGTGGTCGGAGAGGTTCTCATTATATGGGAAGACTATGAGATGTTCAATTTCAATACCATAGACCAAAACAAGGTCGAGGGTATGGTTGAATTTGTGAGTAGGTTTATCTACACACTGAGAGAAACCGATTGACTCAATTAATGTAATAAACGCTTTACTGAGGCTATCGGTTACTACATCCACGTGGATGTTCATGTCGGCAGCCAAAATGATTTTATCAGAGTCTAGGACTAGGCGTGATAGAAACTCTGAGAATTCAGGTAGAAATTCAGTGTAGGGCCCAGGAGGGCGGTACACTGTAACAAATAATAAAGGCTGTAATGATTTCCAGCTTGGGTGCGAAAGAGTGAGAACTAGACTTTCAAACGTTTTGTAAGTCAGCCTGGGTCTGGGGCTGATTATTAAGTTTGAGTTGAAAATGGCTGCAATCTCCAATCTGGCCGGTGTCTCGAGGGATATGAGCATTTGTGTGACTTGGTGGGGTGGCTGTATTTAGACTGACGTATTCTTGCTCACTCAGCCATGTTTCGGTAAGACAAAGTAGATCAAGTTAGTTGTCTGATATGATTTCATTTACCAATACACCTTTAGAGCGTAGAGATCTAATGTTCAGGAGTCCACATTTAATAATTTTGTTTTGTGGCACTACTGCATTAATTTTGATATGTGCCAAGTTTTTATGCACAGCTCCTCGAACCCCTGGTTTCACATACCTAGGGGGTCGAGTAGTTTCAATTGTTCTGATTTGTAGGGTAGGTGGCTGCTCTCATTTCATTCAGAATAACAGCATCCGAAGTGATTGACTTGGAACTTAACCAGCAACTGTTTCTCTGAATTGAAGTGCTTTCTTCAATAAGACACATTCCTCCAAACATCTCAGGATTAGATAGACAATGGACAAAGTTAAACACTCAACAGCTGTGATGTAATCTGATGTTCGTAGCATAAATTACTGTAGGCCACAAACTTATCTAATCATTAGATTTGAACACAGAGCTATTTTTCTTTATAGTATAAACATCCTGGTAAAGATGTTTACAGTAGGTAAGAATAAAAACAGGTTCTCAGTGATTAGGTCTTGGGATCTGTTTGATTAAAGAGGAAGCCTCTCTAGATAGAAAACAGTCAGATTGAAGAGATTATGTTGTTCCTTAAAATTCTTGTTTGTTAACAGACTTATTTGTGTATCCCAAAGGTCAAATTAGCCATTTTGGGGGATAAACAATTACCTCAAGAACAGATATACTATTAGTGTAATATCACTTATATGCCAATATCTCATTGGGCTGATCAGTTGAAACACTTTTAAACCCATAATTTTGTCCCCATAGTTACTGCACTTTGGCTTTGTAGGGCAGTGTTGTTCATTGATATTTCCAAGCAAAGATTGACTTCTCAGGAATGAAAAATTGCCTTTACATCAGAATTTGTTCTGACACCGACCCTGGCCTTACATGAAGGAAAACATTTGGAATGCTCATGAGAACTGATTTTATTTTTAAGCACTACTAACGTTACCTGAAGGCACCCTGACCTACACAGTAAATAATAAGTAGTGAAGCTTTTGCATCATTTTATAATATGTAATAATACAATATCACGTATCACTTAGTGATCAATTTGAACTGGACAGACGTGATCACTATGTGCTTTTTCCACTGTATTGTTTGTGGAAACCAGTAGAAACAGCCCTAGATGCTTAAGGCTGTAGGGGGTGGAACCATGAAGGACTGCCCCTCCAGTAAGGAGAAGTGAGACTGGTACCACTCCAAAAACCTAAAGCAAGCCTCAGAGTTGTTTTCTAGCACATCTTGACTTAACAGAATAACATTGAACCAATCTTCTGTCTCCAGTCTGGTTGCACCTCCACAAGGGCAAAAACTGCAACAATTATTTGCCTTCCATCTATTCCTTTTCGTTCTTTATTATTCAATATAGTTTCTTCTTCCTTTTCTTTTTTTTTCTCCACTATTATTATTGTCAAGATGGCTGAAGAAGCCTTTTGCGTGATTGATGCGGATGAAGTACAAGCCATGACAGACCTGGCAGACCTGCTGGGGAATCAGTCCATGGCCTCAGCAGTGGGCAAGATTCAGGATTACTTAACACAGCTGGACAATGTGCAGCTGAACATCGCTGTCACAGGGGAGTCAGGCTCTGGAAAGTCAACATTCGTCAATGCCTTCCGAGGTTTGGGGGCTGAAGGGCCCAACTCTGCCCCAACTGGCGTTGTGGAGACCACCAAAGAGACGAAAGGATATCCCTGCCCTAAATACCCAAATGTCACATTGTGGGATCTCCCTGGTATTGGTACTCCTTTATTCAAAGCAGACCAATACCTTAAGGCTGTTCAATTTGAACGCTATGATTTCTTCATCATTGTCGCATCGGGACGCTTCAGAGAATGTCATGTTCTGCTGGCCAGTGAGATTCAGAAAATGAAAAAGAAGTTCTACTTTTTACGCAGTCAGATTGATAACAACATTACGAATGAGAAGAGAAGCAAGCCAAAAACATTCAACGAGGAAAAGACACTGGAAGCCATCCGACAAGAATGCATCAAAGGTTTGACTGTTTAACTCTTGTTCTCTTAAATTACACTAGCACGAGTACTCTAATCTTTTCAAATGCTCTTCACATTTCAAATAGCAATTAAAAATATAGTGCTCTTCCACACTTCGCAGGTGTAGAGGAACACTATTTATGCGAGAATGATTACAAGAGCATATTGTGATCAAATCACTATCATATCACAACTTGTTGGGCATTATATGTATATTTATAATTTGCCAAAAATAAAAACTCACTTTTAGAAGTATAGAAAATGTAGTTATTAATCTATTTTTAAGGTGCCACTTTACTTTAGCCCTAATTTATACTTTGGCTATTTTAAAATAGCTGATGTAAAAGCTCATAATAAACATAAACTTGTGAGCCCAAAATAGATATGCCAGGGTTAATATATTCAGATTTGTTTTCTTTGTTCCATTTCTATTTTTTTTTAAATATAATTATAATCTCCACAGATGTCAACTAAACACACAGGAGTAAAATTAAGGAACATCGTTCTGATCATATTATTATTATTATTATTATTATTATTATTGTTCGGCCTGGCGAGAGTATGTTTTCGCCCCTGTCCGTCCGTCCGTGTGTCCGTGTGTGTGTCCGTGTGTCCGTCCGTCATTCTGTCATTTTGTGTACAGCTAATCTCCGGCACCGTTGTCTTGATCGCAGAGAAACTGTACACACACACTCCCTGGGTGCCAGAGCAGAACCTCTGCTCCAAATTTTTCACATGGGCCTTTTATAGCGCCACCAGGAGGCCGATTTGTGCAAAACCCATTTTTGAACAGTACTCCTACAGATTTCGGCCAAAAATCCCCCAAATCGGTACACAGTATCTCTATAGTCATTAAAAGAAACGGCTCATTTCCGATTTTTCATATTCCATCCTGATTGGCAAAAATTGTCTTTCAAAGTTTGCAGGAGTACTCTGTTTCGAACAAAATGCCTCAAATCATGAACACAGCATGCAATTTCCGTGAAATTTTGCACACACATTCCCATTAGGCAGAGGAAAAAATGCAATTTGAAAATGTTAAAATCAGCCTCATGGTGGCGCTGTAACAGGCCGATTCGTGTTTTTACCTATAACTGCACCGATCAGTGTAAAACTTTGTATGCACACTCTCTAGAGGCCATGGAAAAACCTTTGCCCTGCATTTTTCACATTTGCCTTTTATAGCGCCACCAGGAGGCAGACTTATGTAAAACACATTTTTTGATATTAAGCCTTCAGATTTGATCAAAATTTCACGCAAATCGGTACACATGATCTCTATAGTCATGTGATCAAGACGGATCTGTTTGATTTTTCATATTCCATCCTGATTGGCTAACATTGACATGTAATGTTTGCAGGAGTGGCCCGTTTTGAACAAAATGCCACAAATCATGAACGCAGCGTCCGATTGCGCTGAAACCTTGAATGCACATTTGCACTACTTTTAGGAACAAATGCCACCCTTTTAACATTGGCCTGTTATAGCGCCACCAGCAGGTCAAATTTAGCAAAACATTTTTTTTGAACAAAATGCCTCAAATCATACATGCAGTGTCTGATTGCCGTGCACGGCCTAGGAATAAATGGCACCCTTTTCACATTGGCCTATTATAGCGCCACCAGGAGGCCATAATAACCTACCTGACCTGGCGGAGACTTGTGCTCCGAGGAGCACTTTTTCTAGTTATTATTATTATTACCCTTATTATTAATATTATTATTATTATTATTATTATTATTATATATTTTTCACAATTCTCCTGAATGAGTTTTAACCACTTAAAATTATATTCTTCATTGACCGGTGTCAATGAAGTATATCCTTAGCTTTTCCCTACACCAGACTTCAATAAATTGAGTGAAGGGCCACACATTGTACAATTGAATTGAAACTTGAAACTCATAGTGCTGAATTATGTTAAAACTGCATGAATTTGGTAGACATGCCAGACTACTTTACAATTAGGTCCTTTCGCAACAAGAATTTTTAGTTACATAATGTTTTTGTTTTTTTTACAGCTGTACTGTACTGTAGCCTGGTGTAGCTACTCTGACCAGGTTGCAATGAGGTTACAATGAAGAGATTACTTAAATAAAACAATCCACATCAATGCTGTATCAATTATTAAATAAATGTATACAGTATCTTATCTTATCTGATATGCACCACTCCATAGGTCACTGATATAGGCATATTATGTTATAAATATGGACTCAAGGTAGACTGTTTCACTGTTACATTATAAACATAAAACATTTGAGTAAATGCGGATGGAGGAATGCAGGTATATATGTACTCAAATGGTAAATATGAATTACTATTAATTGGAGTCGAGTTAAATTAATTTGTCTCAAAATCATTAAAATATGGCAGCCGGATGTTGAAAATGTTAATAAAGAAAACTAAGATCTCATGCAATCTCAAATTAAGAGTTTTTATAGCCTATTATTTGATTTAGAGATTAGGCTTCTTTTGGTTTGTCCAACTAATATCCCACATCAAATGAGAGCCTCATGTTTCTCATAAGAGTGTCATAATAACCAGAGAACTGAACGAGCTACAAAGATGGGAAATTGTTTTTCAGTAATATTTTTAAGTCAGACCCGTATGCCTCCATCAATTTGAAAGAAAACAAAAATAAACATTGGAGGCCAAAGCATTTTTATAGTTTTGTCCCAATTTGCTGGAAAGTATTATCAATGATAAAAGGTTGTCATTCAATTCATGAATTACTATTAACTAGACCATACCCGTGGGGGGATATGCGCACATTCTTTGGCAACCCGGGAGCCAGCGAAAACAAAAACGCTAATAAACAGCTGACTTATTAGCATACTGTAAATTAGAGTACAACCATTTTGAATCATCGAGATATCAGATATGTAATATGCTATTTTTGACTGTTGCTACACTCAAAATATCAAATAACAAGTGTGAACCCAATTGTAATTCAAAAATAAGAATGATACTGACTTAATGCTGTTCTTTTTTTTATTTTTATTGCTTAGCTTTACTTGCTGCTACACTTAAAATATCAAATAACAAATGTGAACCCATCAAATCATATATTGTATCGTTATTGAGATATTTGCCATGAATATTGAGATATGAACTTTTGTAAATAGTAGTCTTGTAAATGTATTGAGTAATATACATCAACTGTTAATTTAAAAATAATTTGGTTTAATTTGATTTTTTAGGGCTTGAAAAAAACAATGCAGTAGCTCCTGATGTCTTTCTGATCTCCTGCTTTGAGCTTGGTCTCTACGACTTCAACCGGCTTCATGACGCCATAGACAAGGAGCTCCCTAAGCATAAGAGACAATTGCTGCTATTAGCCCTGCCCAACATTACCATGAAGATCCACAAGAAGAAGAAAACAGCCCTGCAGGGAGACATCAGGATGGTGGCTTTCCTGTATGGTATTGTGGCTGCAGTGCCATTTCCAGGCCTCTCAATCGCTGTGGATGTCGGCATTTTGCTGAAGGAGATAAAGAAGTATTATACAGCTTTCGGCCTTGATGATGAGAGCCTGCAGAAACTTGCAGAGATATCAGATGTGTCAGTGATGGAGCTGAAGGCTGAAATGAAATACACACAACACATGAAGTTTACTCTCAAATCGGTTATAGCACAACTTATTACCACCGCAAGTATTGAAGTTGTGGAAAATTCTGCTGAGTATTTATTCAGCCTAGTCCCTTTCATAGGTTCCGGTATAGCAGCGGGAATGTCCTTTTACACCACACGCTCTTTGTTGAACAAATATCTTGATCAGCTGGCAACTGATGCCCACAATGTTCTGATGAGGGCAGTGTCTACCGCAGTGTGAAAATGCTGGCTGTCAGTGAGAAAAACAAACATAGATAGATTGATTGATCTGATTAATCAACACTTGTAAATGCACAAATAAGCTTGTTGTTCATGATTGTAACAACATGAACAGGAAACGCTATATGATGAAAAGCACATTCATTGTTAGTTTATTCGGTTAGGGGGAGCTTCAATAACCTTAAAATACAATTAGGTCCATGGTAAGAGCCTGTCACCACATTATCACTTTTTTACATTTAGTTAAGGTGGTCCCATTGAGATGAAAACATATTTTCCAAGAGAGACCTGGGCCAAGACAGCAGTAAAATGCAAAGCTTTCAACTAAATGTAATACATAAACACAGGATAATACTTGCAACAGGGGCACACCAATCACTTATATGATTCTTACTGAATTCAAAAGTCATTTTCTTTTGCTTAATGTTTTTTGTAAAGCACATTTAATTGTATTGTTGCAATGTGCTATACACATGCCTTGGCTTGCCTTGAAGGGACACAGAATATTACTTTACCAAGAGATCAACAAGATGCAAAGTTTTGAAAAAATGTGATACTCAAAACAATACTGTAACACTGTAGTAAGAGGAACTTTAAATCACATACACATGTTGTAGCTTGAGTAGTTTGACAGGCCAAAATAGGTACTGACTTGAGTGTACAATGAGTGAATATTTTGATTGTGCATAGTATGTTGTTGTAAATGAGGTAAATTGGAAAATGTATAGATTTACTGGTACAAGTGTAAATCTGTGGCACAGGAAATCTACATAATTCACAGCATATGTACCGTATAGATGTATCAACGGACTGGGAAATGATTTCAGAGGGAGAAATCTGGTTGTGTCGGGATGGAGGAGTGTTCGTTTTGTTTAACTCAACATCCTGTAATCTTTAAACAGGTGATGAATATTCTGTCCCACGGCTCACCAACTCAGACTGTGGATGGCTGCTCAGTGTGGGTACTCGCTCACCTGGTGGCTCACTCAGGCATTACATGCCTCATGATCATCAAGGCCTCACTGTCAGGACTATATTCTTTTCAAGTGATGTAAAAATTCATAATACTTCATACATATCCAGTCATAATTCAGTGGAAAGTGAAAAAAACAAGCACTAACTGCCACCTGGGAAATTGACTGATTGGTTAATGCTGATGGGCCAATAGTTCTTGCAATGGCCACACCCATCCAGAACAGACTGATAAATGTATTTGTCTTCTATCTACTTGCTTAAATAGCCTACTGTTGACTCTATTATATGACAAATGGTAAATGGTGCATTTATATAGCGCTTTTATCCAAAGCGCTTTACATTGATTGTGCCATTCACCCACTCACACACACATTCATACACCGATGGCGGAGGAAACCATGCAAGGCACCAACCTGCTCATCGGGAGCAATTAGGGGTTCAGCGTCTTGCTCAAGGACACTTCGACACTAACTCTGGGGGAGCGCCCCAGCCCGGGATCGAACTGGGAACCTTGCGGTTTTCCAGTTCACTCTACCCGGCCACGGGTAGAGACAAATACTGTATATTACTATGCAATATACTGCAATATGGGGGGAATCTATTTTGTTTAACTTTCGTTTATATCTGGGTGTTATTGTAATGATGACAAAATGTTTATCCCTTTTTCTGTTGATAATCAATAAAATTCTCTCCAAAAAGAAATGTGAGTTCTCATTTCTCAGTAAAAGGCATCTCAGGTCTCCTACCGAACGTCAATGGACGAAATGGCCTCACATGGCATACAATAGTATCTAATGCCATTAAATACAATTGTATCTTACACAAAACTGCTGTTAATAAGGTATTCATAAACTCAAAGTCTAATGCCTCTCACACACTGCATGACTTCCAAAGTCATCAGTCATCAGATCACTGTGTCCACTACACAACACTGTCAATCTGTGACGGGATCACATATTACAAGATTTCACCAGGCCACAATAATACAGGCAATATACTGTATATCTACTATTTGAAAAAAGACGATCTACAAGCTTAGGCCGAACAAGCCAGTCAACAACTTTTAAAAAATATTAAAAATGTGCAATATTTTAACAACACAAATCATGAGCCTTGGCATGTCTTATGGGTTCATTAATAGACTATAATGTAGGAATTATTGTGTACAATTAGGGTATAAGTCTGTTTGTTTACTGTCTAAAAGAAGATATTTCTAGTTATTGTCTAATTTGATGCAAAGTATATCTTGTTATGTCTTATTAGCATACTGTAAATTAGAGTACAACCATTTTGAATCATCGAGATATCAGATATGTAATATGCTATTTTTGAAGAATGCCTATTTTTCACTGTTGCTACACTGAAAATATCAAATAACAAGTGTTAACCCATCTAATTGTATATCATATTGTTATCGAGATATTTGGCATGAATATTAAGATATTAACTTTTATAAAGAGGCCCCAAAATTCAATGGTAGTCTTGTAAATATAAACTTTATTTTTTAGGGCTCGAAAAAATGCATGTAGCAGCTCCTGATGCCTTTCTGATCTCCTGCTTTGACCTTGGTCTCTACGACTTCAACCGGCTTCATGACGCCATAGAAAAGGAGCTCCCTGAGCAGAAGAGACATGTACTGCTCCTAGCCCTGCACAACATTACCATGAAGATCCACCAGAAGAAGAAGAAAGCTCTGAAGGCAGACATCTGGAAGGTGGCATTGCTGTCTGGTTTTGTGGCTACAGTGCCATGGCCAGGCCTCTCATTCTCTGTGGATGCGAGCATTTTGTTGAAGGAGATAAAGAAGTATTATACGGTTTTCGGCCTTAATGATGAGAGCCTGCAGAAACTTGCAAAGATATCAGATGTGTCAGTGGAGGAGCTGAAGGCGGAAATGAAATACACAGGACACGTGAAGTTTACTCTCGAATGGGTTATAGCACAACTTAGTACCACTGCACGTGTTTTGGGAGGTAGTGCTGAGTTTCTACTCAGCCTGATCCCTATCATAGGTGACGCTATAGTAGGGGGATTGTCCTTTGCATCCACACGCTATTTGTTGAACAAATGTCTGGACGAGCTGGCAACTGATGCCCACAATGTTCTGATGAAGGCTGCCATGTCAGTGAGAAAAACAAACGTAGATAGATTGATCTGAATAATCATCAATTGTAAATGCACAAATAAAGCTTGTTGTTCATGATCATAACAACATGAACAACAGGAAAACGCAAATGATGAAAAGCACATTAATTGTTTGTTTATTCGGTAGGAGCTTTAATAACCTTGAAATACATACCTTTTAAATATATTATTAGGTGCATGGTAAGAGTCTGTCACCACATTATCACTTTTTTACATTTAGTTAATCAGGTGGTCCCATTGAGATGAAAACAACTTTTCCAAGAGAGACCTGGGCCAAGACAGCAGTAAAATACAAAGCGTTCAACTAAATACAATACATAAACACAGGATAATACTTGCAACAGGGGCACACCAATCACTTATATGATTCTTTCTTACTAAATTCAAAAGTCATTTTATTATGTTTCTTTTGCTCAATGTTTTTTGAGTGAATATTTGGTTGTGCATTGATGGTCCATTGTGGAACCTTGGGCCGTCAACCGTTACTTATAGAGTGTGGAGCACTGAGGTAGTGCTAGTCAGAAGGCAGGCCTTGATAGCCACAGCTTTGATATACTGAATGTAATAGATATGAACTTCAGAATTCTCCAGGCGCTCAACTGAACGCTTGTTTGCATGCAGACTTTGATGTGGAGCGAATTGCCTTCGTGATATATCAGGTCGTATTGTTTTAATATCATTAATTTGCTGTTCTTTTATTCACATATTATAGAGGGAATCTCTCTTGTTTGTCAATAAAGATGCCCTGCTCAGGTGAACGGTAATTTCTGTGTATGTCGTCTATAAACTGGACTTTAGGGTTTTATTGAACCAAGAGTGACAGGACTGCCACGGCACATCAGCATATAGTATGTTGTTGTAAATGAGGTAAATTGGAAAATGTATAGATTTACTGGTAAAAGTGTAAACTGAGGAATTATTTCAGAAGGAGAAATCTGGTCGAGTCGGGATGGAGGAGTGCTCGTTTTGTTTAACTCAACATCCTGTACTTTAAACAGGTGATGACTATTATGTCTACCACCACAGCTCACCAACTCAGACTGTGGATGGCTGCTCAGTGTGGGTACTCGCTCACCTGGTGGCTCACTCAGGCATTACATGCCTCATGATCATCAAGGCCTCACTGTCAGCAATCATACCTTCTTTTCAAGTGATGTAAAAAGTCATACAGTAATAGACTTCATACATATCCAGTCATAATTCAGTCGAAAGTGAAAACGAGCACTCGCCCTCTCTCCTTAAATACTGCTTGATTCTATTATCTTGATGTGACAGTTATACGGTATATTACTGCACTAATCTATAATATGTCTTTAAACAATTTACAATTTAGGCATTTAGCAGACACTCTTAATCCAGAGCGATTTACAGTAAGCAAGGAGAACACAAGATAATACATCAAATGCCTAGGAATAGTAATCTAATAATAGAGTAATACACAAGTAAACCAATAATCTAATAATAACTAATACATATAAACCAAGAACCTATCATCAGCCTGTACATTGAAACTATACACACTATAGGATAACAGGTCAGCAATGACCTGGCATCTGTCTATAACATACTATCTAAGTTACAACAGCACCAATATGGTGGAAATCTATTTTATTCAACTCATATATCATTTATATCTGAGTGTTATCGTAATGATGACAAAATGTTTATCCCTTTTTCTGTTGATAATCAATAAAATTCTCTCCAAAAAGAAATGTGAGTTCTCATTTCTCACAGTAAAAGGCATCTGTCCTCGGACTAAAATCCTTCAGTTGTTCAGTTCAGAAATAATGTTGTCAGTTATTAGCCATCAGGCCAAAAGGCATCAAGGGTCAGGTCTCCTACCGAACAACAATGGACAAAATGGCCTCACATGTAATAGTATCAAACACAAAACTGCCCTAGATGTTTTCCCTTACAGTAAATAAGCACTCAAACTGAAAACTGTTAAAGTATTCATAAAGTCAAAGTCTAATGCTTCACACACACTGCATGTGTCATCAAAGTCACCAGTCATCAGATCACTGTGCCCACTACAGTGCACAACACTCTCAATCTGTGACGGGATCACATATTACAAGATTTCATAATATTTCACCAGGCCACGTATATATACAAAGGCAATATACTGTATATCTACTATTTGAAAAAGCCGATCGACAAGCCCATCAACAACTTGTAGCTATTTTCCAAAACATTTTTTGTGATATTGTAATAGTAATCATTGCTATAGAGTGTTTGTTCAATAACAGGGGTCGGGGTCTCCCCGTCTCTCGAGCTCTTTAATACACATAAAATACATTTCCAGCTCTGGATACCATTTTTATCCAATCAGGAGAAAGAACTCACACAGGATATAGAATAAACAAGTGAAATTGGAAGTGATAACTCAAAGGAATGAGCAGACAACATTGGAACTGGATCACTACAATATTGAAACAGATAAGTCCTGATTGGTTGACATTTTTCCACCCACCTGAAAATAAATGTTCTCTTTATTAAAGAGACATGGAGACCCCTGTTACTGAACAAACAATCTATAGGATTACTATGAAACTATAGTGCTTTAACCTTTTAACAAAACATATCACTTACCCAACCTTTAATGTGGGGGTTCTTGACAGTTTGAATACCGCTTGTATGTATTACTGCTGGAGCTGAAGGAGTATCTCTTGACAGTGTCAAAGCAGAATGATTAGCCTTTTTCCATAATGAAATCTGTATAGGAGAATCACTGATTTACCACTATGTGAATAATCTATCCTAAGCTCTCATCCCTCCATTCTTTATCCAATCTTTTTCCGCTCCCTCAGGTCTGGTGAGGCCAACCTCCTGGTGGTCCCCAAGACAATGAAACTAACCTGGGGTGACAGGGCTTTCTCAGTTGCTGCCCCCTCCCTATAAAACTCACTCCCAGCTCACATCAAAGCTGCCCCCCCCACCCTCACCATGTTTAAAACCACACTCAAAACCCACCTTTTAAGATTCACATTCCCTACCTAAATCAAATCCCCCTTCTCTACCTGTTTGTTTGTTTGTTTTTAACCTTTTAAACCATTCTTTTCCCTAATAAAGTTGTTTTAATTTTTTGTAAAGCGACTTTGAGTATTTAGAAAAGCGCTATGTAAATTGTAAGTATCATTATCATTATTATTATTATTATTATTATTATTATCAGATACAAGCTATGCTCCAGATCATGAGGCGGTTGGGATGGAGCTGAGTGGGAGTGCTGTTTAGTGAACGATGACTACGGCCACGATGCCGCCCGGATCCTCCAGGCTGACCTGGCCCGGTCCGGTCTGGGCTGTGTGGCCTACGTGGAGGTGGTGCCCTGGCCCGCTCCGGTCTGGACTGTGTGGCCTACGTGGAGGTTGTGCCCTGTTCCGGTCCGGTCTAGGCTGTGTGGCCTACGTGGAGGTGGTGCCCTGGGACGGTGACCCGACCGAACTCCAGAGGATCGTCGCTGTGATGAAGGAATCCACGGCTCGCGTTGTCATTGAGTTCATGTACGGGATCAAAGTGGTCCGTCTGCTGGAGGAGGTTGGGTATGATGCATAATTATAAGGAATCTGGAATGAGAAGTGAAGACATAAAAATACATATTAATTTAATGTCAAGCATTTTCTATTAAGTGAAATGCAATTTCATCATTCTTTTGTAGGTTCATCAATTTGAGAGTTCAGCCATTTTGTATTTTCTTTGACACTTCCTAGTTAGTTCACTTTAATCTCAGTACTCTCTGCACAATAAGCAACCAAATAATTACACCATTCACAAAATTGTTTTATTCTTTTGATAGTGTTATATTGCATTGCAATATAATACCATATTGCATTGCAAGTGCGTTTTGCTTATGCTTCAAGCATAAGCAAAATGCATTGTGCAATAAAGCAAGTCATCTGCATCTGAGGAGTGTGCGGTCCCTTCTTTTGAAGGTAATTTCTTTGTATTTTTATGTGTGTGTATATGTATATATATATATATATATATATATATATATATATATATATATATATATATATATATATATATATATATATATATATATATATATATATATATATATATATATATATTGCTTTTTTTGTATTAACCCTTCCATTGTGTTAGGGTCTTTTTTGACCCGTTTTCAAGTTTAAATGTATCCTTTACATTTCTTTATTGGAACGAGGCTTCATGATATCCTCAGAAATAGCCATTTTAACGCAACAAAATTATTTATCATCATTTTAATTAATTTAGATGGTCTCAAAAAAAAAGTGACACTTGTGGTGTTAGGGTCCGAAACGACCCGGCAAAGAAGTGTGGCTCAATTCACCCCCAAATTGTCAATATTCAATGTTTACATGTTTGAGAGTGAGAGAGACTTGTCCCCAATTAGCATTTGCTATCAGGAGTAAAATAAAGTTTGAGTTTATGAAAAATAAATGACTTTTTACCTTCTAAGCCATACGGGTCATTTTGGACCCTAACACCACTAGTGTTAGCCTGGTAAACCCTCCCTCCGGAAATCTAATTTCTATTTGATTCCTGGAGTGAGTCTGGCATGAACCGCCTCTCTGCAATATTGGCTGTGTATGCCAAACGGACGCGCCTATCAGCGTCGTCGCACATCGTTCTGTGATTGACAGCGACAGTTGGCCAATCAGGTGGCGAGTTCGAGTGAGCCCAAAACACGAACGGCAGCCATCTTTTTCTGTGGGCAGTTTTCTCCGCTATTTTTTTACTTCAAAAAGCTCTCTAACTTCTATTTTGAGGCACGGAATTTACTTATAAGATATCGTTTGGATAGAATTGAGTTGTTTAACTTCATATATGTGGTCAATTAATCATGACAAAGCCTATTTAAAAAAAAAAAATTAGAGAACCGGTAGGGGCGGGCAGTGACACCATTGTACCCGAAAAAGGCAACCCATTTTGGGTATGGCTGTCTCAAAAGTCCCGTCGCGTCACATTAAGACTGGTGAACTGCTGATTGGCTGAAGGGGGAAAATTATCATTGGCTGAAGGGGTTGTCAGTCAACGGTATTACTCCCGCCCAACTCCAGCACAGCCAATATTGCAGACAGGCGGATCAGGCCAGACTCACTCCTGAAATTAAATGGAATTGAGATTTCCGGAGGGAGGGTTTACCAGGCTACACTAGTGTCACTATTTTGAATAATTTTTAAAATTCTTAAAGTTAAAGGTAGGGTAAGTGATATTTTTTGGTTAAAACAAAAAGTATTTTGTTAAAAGGTTAAAGCACTATATTCTGATAGTAATCATTGCTAGTGTTTGTCCAGTAACAGGAGTCTCCCCGTCTCTCCAGCACTTTAATAAACAGAAAATACATTTTCCGGTAGGTGTCAAAATCTCAGCCAATCAGGAGAAAGTACCCATTTCTAAGCTTCATTTTTATAGTGTTCCAGTTCCAATTTTGCCTGCTCATTTCTTAGTGTCATCACTTCCAATTTCCCTTGTTTAATCTATATCCTGATTGAGTTCTCTATCCTGATTGGATAAAATTGGAAATGAAACTGAAACTGAAACGAAAATGCATATTCTGTTTTATAAAGAGCTGGAGAGACAAGGAGACTCCTTTTACTGAACAAACACACTATAGCAATGAGTACTATCAGAATATAGAGCTATTTAACACTTATTTTAACCAAAGAAAATCACTTACCCTACCTTTAAAAAAAGTATTTTTTGTATTTTATTTTTTTGGAATTGTGTTCTAATTATGATTTTTAATTATTCTATTATAGCTAGATAACATCATTATCCATTGCCTTCATTATAGGAAATTTAATGAGTGGATTTTTACATTTTTATAATAAAAAACAAGATGTATTGAAAGATGAAACCCTAGCCCTAACCCAACATAATATTTTAAAAAGTGTTTACATGGATATGAATGCATTACAAGTCAGCTATGAGGTGGGAGAAAAAAAAGAATGAAAATAATTATTTTTTGAGTATTTTGGGCTGATTTAAATCACGGGTAAAATTTGACCCGCTAACACCACAAGTGGATGCAGTGTTCTAACACAATGCAAGGGTTAATTGCCTACTTTGCCATACAGTGTCACACACAAGTTGTGAAAATAACCGATCTGTCTAGTGCTTGTAGATCGGCTACTTTAACAATTCAGCTTTTTATAATAATAAACTATGCTTAAGGTTTCTGCCCGATAGCAACGATATACAGTATATATACACATATAGTTGTTAAAACACAGAACACAATCAATAGGTGGTAAGGCAGAATGTGACAGGTCTGCAGTGGATATCAGACGTGGGCTGGATGAAAGCTCACCTACTCCAGACTCCTCGTTTTATGCCTCACCTCAGAGTCCTGAGTCTGGCCATCCGTCGTGGAGATATAGCAGATCTCAAAGACTTCTTGTTTAAGATACATCCTGACAATGACCCTGACAACAGACACGAAAATACATTTGTGAGTCTAATTTAGTATTGAAGCTGCTGATTCAAACTGACACAGGGTTTTTAAATATTCACAAGGTATTATATTTATTGTTAAGTCTTCATGGTTTCTTCAGGGATATTTGCACCCCTTCCGTCAGAGTGGCTGGATGCTGGTGGATGGGTGTGTACTAAGAGGACAAGAGGATCTAGGAACAGCAGAAACCACCCTGTTGGAAGTGTCTGACCTCAGGCCAAGGCTGTGTATGCTCTGGCCCATGCCCTCCATTAGGCCTGTGACAAACAGCCAAAAAGGGCTAATTTAGTTTTCGAGATACCCCTCCCGGAGGTAGGACCAAACACAACATAGTTTTTCCTCATCTCTAAGGCCTCCCATACATGAAATGGATTGTTGTATAAAAATATTTTACTGCAAAAGTGGTGAAATTGATTGAAAAGTTATACACCCCAAACTAAAAATAAAGCCTGGCCGTCTGGGGGTTGAGGCATATAAACTCATGTAGATTCACAATGGAAGCTCTGATAGGTTTAAAACTTGGCATACTTGAAGCCAGGACTTCCTTCTACATTCTAGAAAAGACCAAATGTCAATATCTGAATGTAACTAGGAGATACAGTCATTTGAACACATACTTACAATAGAAATGTAAATCTAAAGAAATGTGAAATTGTGTAAAAATAGCTTTAATACTCATGGAGCTATGCCACTAAACGTATAATGGTGTCCCAAATGGGGAGAATATGAAACAATGAAATCTACAGTATCACACCGATTAGTTTTATTTTCAATTCACTTATCAAGGGTGGAAAAATATTAACACATTCACTTAGTGAAGAAGTCCCTAAAATGTATGAAATGTCCCAAACTTGAGAAAATGTGAAATTGTTAAAATGTTTATAAAATGAATGAATGAATGAATGAATGAATGAATCTTTATTTGTCACTCTCTCCATGTACTTACATACATACAGACAATGAAATATCGTTCCCCCTCAGTCACTAGCAGTGTAACATAAAACATCAAGCCTATCTAAAAACATAAAAGACCCAGACTAAAAACAGCATACAACCATAAAAACAGGATTGGCAGGGGGCGCAGTTCATTGACAGTCCTTACTGCACTCGGAAAGAAGCTATTTAGCATCCTGTCTGTTCGAGCTTTAATGCTCCTGTATCTCTTCCCAGAGGGTAGGAGGGCAAACAGGCTATGGGAAGGGTGATGGAGGTCCCTTATAATGCTGGTGGCTTTCCGTACACAGCGCTCTGTGTAGAGCTCCACCAAGGAGGGAACAGAGGCACCAATGATCCTCCCAGCTGTCTTCACTACCCGGTTCAGCCGATGTTTCTCTTCTGCCTTGCAGCTGCCGAACCAGGAGGTGAAGCTGTAAGTCAGGATGGACTCAATGGTGCCCCTGTAGAAGGTGGTGAGGAGAGGAGTAGGAAGGCCTGCCTTTTTAAGCCTCCAGAGGGGGTATAGCCTCTGCTGGGCCTTCTTGATGATGGCCGTGGTGTTAGTAGTGGAGGTCAGGTCGTCTGCCAGATGAACCCCCAGGAACTTGATGTTATTTACCCTTGCCACAGGGGCGCCACCGATGGTCAGCGGTGGGTGATGGCAGATCCTGGATCTCCTGAAGTCGACCACCATCTCCTTTGTTTTGTCCACATTCAGGGAGAGGTTGTGTGAACTGCACCAAGATGTTAATAGTTCCACCTCCTTCCGGTAGGCAGACTCATCGTTCTTGTTAATGAGTCCCACCACGGTTGTATCATCGGCAAACTTGAGGATGTGATTACTGCCAAATTTGGCAGTGCAGTCGTAGGTCAGCAGACTGAACAGCAGGGGGCTCAAGACACAGCCCTGGGGCGATCCTGTGCTCGCTGTGATTGTCCTTGATGTTTGGCTGTCGACCCTGACTCTCTGTTGCCTCTGACACAGGAAGTTGAGGATCCAGGTGCAGGTGCCATAGTCCACATTCAGCGACCGCAGCTTTTCCACTAGCTGTTGTGGAATGATGGTGTTAAATGCTGAGCTGAAGTCGATGAAGAGGAGCCTGGCGTAGGTGTTCTCTTTCTCTAGATGCGACAACGTGAGATGGAGTATAGTTGAGACAGCGTCGTCTGTGGAGCGATTGGCTCTATATGCAAACTGTAGTGGATCGAGTTTTGCAGGGAGGCTGCCCTTGATGTGCTGTAAGACAAGCCGCTCAAAACACTTCATCACTACAGGTGTAAGGGCCACAGGTCGGAAGTCATTTAAACCGGCAGGATTTGACTTTTTTGGCACTGGAACGATGGTCGCGCTCTTGAGGCAAGTGGGCACAACTGCCTGGCTGAGCGAGATATTAAAGATGTCTGAGAAAACATCCTTCAACTCCTCTGCACACTCCTTCACCACACGCCCAGGAATGTTGTCCGGTCCCGCCGCCTTGCGTGGGTTGACGCTGGCGAAGGCCCTTTTTACTCCAGCTGCTGAAAGCTGCAGCACCTGCTCACTGGGGCGTGGTGGGGGCATCTGTGCCTCAATGGTGTTATTAACCTCAAAACGTGCATAAAAGTCATTTAGTCTGTCCGGCAATGAGGGGTCTTTTTGGCCAACCTGCTGGGGAGGGGGCTTATAGTCCGAAAGTGTCTTAAAGCCCTGCCACAAACGCCTGGAGTCCTTGGTGTCCGTGAAGTAGCCATTGAGCTTTTGCCCATACAGCCGCTTCGCTTCCCGGATACCCTTAGTGAGATTTTGTCTCGCCAGACTGAATGCAGCAGTGTCCCCAGATTTAAACGCCACATTTCGGGCTCTCAACAGTGCACAGACCTCTCCGGTCAGCCAAGGTTTCTGATTGGCTCTCTTCCTAATGGTCTTAACCACAGTCACATCATCAATACATTTATTTATGTAGCCAATGAATGAATTTCTGTGTATTCCTCCAGGTTGGTGACATTGTCATATGTTGCTGCCTCCTTAAAAATGTCCCACTGTGTATCTCCAAAACAGTCCTGCAGTGCTGGAATTGCCTCCTGTGGCCACGTTCTGACCTCTTTAAATGCTGCTCTGCTTTGTTTCACCCTAGGTCTATATATGGGCGTGAGCATAACAGCTGAGTGATCAGAAGAGCCAATGTTAGGGATGGGGGCTGCTTTGTAGGCATTTCTGATGTTTGTATACACATGATCTAATGTGTTTTTACCCCTAGTTGCACAGTCAACATGCTGGTAAAATTTTGGTAACACAGACTTGAGACTTGCCTGGTTGAAATCCCCTGCTACTACGAAAAAGGCGTCGGGAAGTGCCGTCTGCTGCTCGTTGATGTCATTGTAAAGTTGGCTCATAGCTTCCTTCACATTAGCCTCTGGTGGTACATAGACTGCGACAATAACGACCGCCGTCAGCTCCCGTGGCAGGTAGAACGGTCGGCACTTAACAGTCATAAGCTCTATATGTGGTGAGCAGTGTGTAGATACCACCCTGGCATCCTGACACCATAAGTTGTTTACATAAACAGCCAGACCACCAGACCGCCTCAGCTTACCAGCCGAGGCTAGCACTCTGTCCGTCCTGTGTAGCGTTAGCCCCTCCAGCTGAATTGCGTCATCCGTTATGTCCTGATCGAGCCAGGTCTCCGTATAAACGGTGGCACAGCAGTCCCTCCCGCTGCGCTGGGAAGCTCTCGAGAGCCTGATGTAATCCATTTGGCGCTCAAGAGAACGCACATTTGCCAGCAGTATTGTGGGGATAGCCGATCTGTGTGGGTTAGCGATTAGCCTAACTCGCACTCCCGCACGTTTGCCCCGCTTCCGCGTCCTCTCACACCGCTTACGGTGTCTCCTAGTCGGAGCCACTGTGGGCAGGACCCCGGGATTCTCTGTGTCGGCTCCACGCAGCAGTCCCAGCTCGCTCCGCACATTTCGCCAGTGTTCGTCGTCACAAGAGCCCTTGTACTCACAAAGGCCACTGTTATAGAGAAACTGACGATCATACATATATTTCCCTTCCCTTACTGTCGATGACACGGACGTACATACAGACGTGGACAAAGACACTGCACAGTAACTAGGAGAGGCCGCTGCAGACGCCGAGGTCGGTTGCGCCGCCAAAATATATGCAACTTAAACAATGCAGAGAAAAATGCAGGCCTACAGTAGAACTACTAACAATTATTTAGCAAATCTGGCTGAGGAAAGCCAAGCTCCAACCATTTGATGCTCAAAGTTATCCTCATAACGTCAATTCTGTAGAGTTTATATCATGTAACATATTTGGTTACAGTCAAGTTTTACTACTGTACTACTGCTCTATCTGTATCTTATTGCCTATGGGTTTCTTCATAAACTGACAGGTATCATTGCAAATATTTGAAATGTGAAAAGATGAGAAGGACCTTGCTAAATTAAGTAGCTAATTAGCTAGCTGGAGAGAGACCTAGCTTAAAGGAGTAGTTCACCCAAAAAATGACTCAATTACACACAAAACTGTCATTTTGCGGGTGAACTATTTCTTTAAAGTTCCATTTAGTGTAACAGAGCCTGTCCAGTGGCCTACATTTGCAATAGCAGCACCCTGACTTTGTTTCACCAGAATGGAACAGAGCCTTTATTAGTATCACTGGCAACAATATGGTTACTGTAGAGCCTAACAGTAACCTTTTTCTAACTTTTGGGTTAGGGTTTTTACAGAATGTAGTGTGATGAACAAACGTTGGATCCAAATTGTTGTATCATCTGTGGTAAACATTTAAACAAAGTAAAGAAGCAATAATGTCAAAAATAAAGGTAGTATATCTTATCATGTATCATGTAGATCAAACAATACCTGCACCACCTCATCAAGAAGACAGAGTAGGGTTCTTACAACATTGTTAACATATGGAAAGATTGTTTCATGTGTGGGAAGGCCAGAACAAGACCAGAACATCTGACAGCTATTATTACTGGTACAGGTAAGAGTACCAGAGACAAGGTCCGTCATGCAGCATCAGAAAGGTTGATGAAGTTGTATATCATCGGTTGCTCTCATACCCGTATCTCATTGTGTATGATGCCAGATATCATAAAGCTGCCTTAAAACACAACATCTTTAAACAAAATGCAGCTGCCAGACGAAAATAAAATAAAACTAGAAAAAGTGCTCCTCGGAGCACAGGTCTCCGCCAGGTCAGGTACGTTATTCTGGCCTCCTGGTGGCGCTATAATAGGCCAATGTGAAAAGGGTGCCAACCGTGCCATTTATTCTTGCAATGACACTGCATTCATGATTTGAGGCATTTTGTTCCAAAAATGTGTTTTGCTAAATTAGACCTGCTGGTGGCGCTATAACAGGCCAATGTGAGAAGGGTGGCATTTCTTCCTCGGCCTAGTGGGAATGTGCGTGTGAAATTTCACGGAAATCCCAAGCTGTGTGTATACTTTGAGGCTTTTTGTTCAAAACGGACCAATCCTGCAAACTTTGGAAGCCAACCTTAGGCAATGAGGATGGAATATGGGAAATCGGACAGATCCGTGTTGATCACATGACTATAGTGATACTGTGTACCGATTTACATGACGTTTGGATACAATTTGTAGGAGTAATATAAAAAAATGGGTTTTGCACAAATCGGCCTCCTGGTAGCGCTATAACAGGCCCATGTGAAAGATTTGGGGCAGAGGTTCTGAATTGGCATCCAGGGAGTGTGTGTGCACAGTTTCTATCGGAGCTTCCATTGTGAATCTACATGAGTTTATATGCCTCAACCCCCAGACGGACAGGCTTTATTTTTAGTTTGGGTTGTATAACTTTATATATCAATTTCACCACTTTTGCAGTAAAATATTTTTATACAACAATCCATTTCATGTATGGGAGGCCTTATAGATGAGGAAAAATCACACCCTGTGTGAAGTGGGCGGTGTCTTGCTAGCTAATCACAATACTGAATGGAGTCAACCAATCATGTACAAAAAATAAATACATTTATTGAAACACTCTTTATGATGGAAGAAACCATAACTTAAAAAAAACAAATGTATGTTTTTTTTAAAGTTATGGTTTCTTATATAGATGGGTTTCCTGTTAGTAAACATGAGAGGATGATGCGCGCGCAGTGGAGGGAAGAGCCTGTAGAGGGCGCTATTACCCGCAGCAGCTCTGGCCATTGCACATTCATAAAATGAATGGTCTTCACCGGGTTTAATGAAAGTAGATTAAATGATGCAGTTTGTAATATCTTCTTTACTCAATAAAAATGATTTGTTGGAAGTTGGATCTGTTTGTATATAATAGCAGCATTATGCCTATTATGCCTAAAATAGCAGCATTATGCCTATCTAAATCCCGAAAATAACAACAGAGTCAATGGCGCTTCCGGTTCGTTCTACCTCCCGCATGCGCAGATGACGCACTCTGCTCTGTGATGACGTCGCGCGGAAACCCATCTATAGGGCTATGCACATGTGTCATGTGACACTGGCCAATCACAGTCCTGAATAGACTGTGATTGGCCAATCACGGTGCAGGGTTAGGCGGGGTACATTTTTGGCCAATCACAGCGCAGGATTTGTTGTACAAATATCCAAACCTCACTTATAGGGGCGGTTTCACCGCCCAAAAAACATGTTGTGTTTGGTCCTACCTCCGGGAGGGGTACCCCAATTTTTTGGAGCCATTGTCACTAGCCTACATGCCATGTTGCAGTGTGTGCCAGGAAGAGGGCCTTTCAATGCAGTTTGCAGACAATACAGCCATGGCAGGTGTGATATCAATTCACAGTTTACCTGTTAATGTTGCACTCAAATTAACGATAATAATGAATTATGTAAATATGTGATGTATATGTGACATACACAAATGTATAGTCACATTTTTGTTTTATTATGTATGTGTTCTTTGTATTTTTAAGAGTCTTGATGTGTATTGGAATGAGCAGGGAACTTATATTTTAGGAACAGACCCTTCCCACTTTTCGCCACAAGGTGGCAAATTCGCCTGTGAGACAGGTAGTTTTAGGTGGTCAGGTGACTCCTTCTTCAGATGGACCAAGGTGTATGTAAAGAAGGTAGGGTCATCTACGTCATTTTCGCTATCATGCAATTCCAGCAGGCAGATTCGTCGCACCATGGGAGCCAGACTGCAGCCATGAGTTCAGTGGAATGCATTGGAGTTAATGAGAGCCCAGTGGATCAGCTCATGAACAAAATATATTTCTGAATGACTGAGACCTTTGTAAAGTAATTGCTTCTGGAAAGTAAAAGAAGACATATCACACATTGTTTTCTGCTGTGTTGCTTTTCGATGTGTCCACTGTATTTAAGTTTATTGAGCTATCTAAAGAGCACAAAGTACACAATACTGCCAAGCCAGAAACCAGTGTTGCCAGTGTTGCCATGTCCAAGCGACTTTGGGCTTATTTTTCCGTGAAGTTGCTTGTAAACTTTGGTAGTTGCGGGTTGCGGTTTTATGGGCTTTTTTCTAAAGTGTAGTTGATTATTTGGACTTGGGCTTCACAATTTTAACATTATTTTAACCAGTGGTTCTCAATTATATGTCATGGACCCTCAAATGAATATGTATTTGTCCCTAACCCCCATCTGAAAATGTTTTGTGCCAGGGAGCCCCGTATCAGATTTGTGTTGTTAGTGTTTCAAAAATCCTCAATATTTCACATTTTACTTAAAGATTTTTTTTTAAATAGCAGATCTACAAGCTCACAACGCATTGTGAGCTTGTATCGGCTATTTTCAATGTATACAGTAAAGGTTTAAAGTGCTCATAATGGCCTAGTGCAAGTCTTCAACAGGGGTCCGCGACCCCTAGGGGGTCCACGAGGTACTGCAGGGGGTCCGCAAAATTGTTGCTTGATTAGACAAACCTGCCATTATACATATCACCTGCATGTTTTCATGTATGGGAGGGACTGATGAGAAAGTTTATATGGGATGCAAAGAAGCCAAGAGTTAAACTCAAAACCCTGCAACAAGACAAAGACAGAGGAGGTCTGGCGTTACCTAATTTAATTCATTATTATTACGCAGCACAGTTAAAACCCATTTTAATCTGGATGAATAATAAGATGAGCCCTAAATGGAAGCTCATAGAGTCTAATCTGGTTGAACCACTCAGCACCTTGCATCCTATAATAAAATACAGACTAAAACACTCAATCATTCTATATGTAATACATTTAAAATTTGGAAAACGATATGAAAAATAAGTAAAGTTAAAGAACAAGAAATTACCTGTATGAGAGAAATGTCATGTGACTCAGATTTCACTCCAAATAGTATTTATCATGTTTTTAAGATATCGGAAGGGAAAGGTCTCAGAAGATTCTATCAAATGTATAATGAAGAAGGGGTGGTCTCTTTTGAAAATTTAGCAGATCAATATGATCTTCCAAGTCATCATTTTTATCGATATTTGCAAGTGAGGAGTTACTTAAAAGAGAAGCTCAAAATTAGAACTCTTGGAGACCTTCACCCTCTCCTAAGATATATAGTATAATCCCGTCAAAGACATGATTACAAAAACACAATTGGACAAGTTTATCAAATTTTTCAGGAAAACAAAATTGAAGATCTAGATCACATAAAGGATAAATGGGATAAAGAATTGAAAATAACCATACAAGGAAGTGAGTGGAATCAGAGTTTTAAAGACATTTTTAATCATATAAGATCTCCTTTTTGGCAGGAATACGCCTGGAAGATGAATATAAGGTATTTCCAAACGCCTCTATCGGTATCCAAGTACACGTTAAACTCTAGTTGTTGGAGGGGATGTGGGGAGAATAGGGCGGACCATACCCATATTTTCCTTACATGCCCCACAATACAACACTTTTGGTCTAAAGTTTTACAAATCATAGAACAAATATTTGGAAGAGCTGTTAATTTAGAAAATCACAATATACTTTTGGGAACACGTCCCAAAAGTCTACAGAGGGAAGAACTACAGTAGGCCTATATATTTTTTGGATTTTGAGAATTACAGCCCTCAAACAAATAACTAGATGTTGGAAAGGTCTGGAACTACCTAGGGTAGTCAGATGGATGGAAAAAGTGGAAGACATTTATTTTATGGAGAAGGTGACGTATAAAATTAATGGTAAGGACGGTTTGTTTGAAAAGAGATGGGCTCTCTATCTTGCAAATAAACGTAATTTGATTATTTAACCTTAAGGACAATAATGGGAAAAAAATGGGATTTTTTTTTTTTTTTTTAAGATTTGTATTTATTTTAACCACCCAAGTATTCAGAACTAAAAAAGAAAATGGAAGACATATTACCAAAATGACACAACAAAGCCTAACACCCCCACCCCCCCTTTTTTTTTTTTTTTTGTGTGTTATTTTTTATTGTTTCATTTTTTGGTGTCAAGTTTATTGCTTATGCCTCCTCATAAAGGAGGTTTATGCGAATGCATCGATGAAAATGATCTCTATTGAAATGTCTTAATATAGTTATGCCTTTTATTTTTACTTTATGTATGTAGGTGAAGGGGTTTTACATGCCAAAAAAAAATGGGTCGAAATGTCTGTTGATAACAGAGACATAAAACATGTGAAATGTATTATTACTATTATGGAAGCAAACAGTTAACATGTTTGGACTCAATAAAGTATTTGAAAAAAAAAAATCATTTAAAATAATGGCAGTAAAATGGGGGCCAGTGGTTTTCAACCGTTTTCATGCCAAGGACCCCTACATTGCTGGCTTACTATACTTAAAGGCTATACTTAAAATAATCACACAACTTGTCTTTACTTGAATTACTTTATTTATAGCATGAAAATTAAAACCACCTTAAACAGTGAAGTGTCTCCCAGACCGTCATATATGCTAAAATTGATATACATAGGTTTTTACATAGCAGAGTCATTTCATTCAGAATAACAGCATCCGAAGTGATTGACTTGGAACTTAACCAGCAACTTTTTCTCTGAATTGAAGTGCTTTCTTCAATAAGACACATTCCTCCAAACATCTCAGGATTAGATAGACAATGGACAAAGTTAAACACTCAACAGCTGTGATGTAATCTGATGTTCGTAGCATAAATTACTGTAGGCCAAAAACTTATCTAATCATTAGATTTGAACACAGAGCTATTTTTCTTTATAGTATAAACATCCTGGTAAAGATGTTTACAGTAGGTAAGATAAAACAGGTTCTCAGTGATTAGGTCTTGGGATCTGTTTGATTAAAGAGGAAGCCTCTCTAGATAGAAAACAGTCAGATTGAAGAGATTATGTTGTTCCTTAAAATTCTTGTTTGTTAACTGTTGTATATTTATATAAATGTATTTTTACACTCCTTTTAAAGCTCAGGACATACTGAACACGAATTATTAAAGAATATTCTATTTTAGGTTGTAGTTTGGCCACAGGAACATAAACTGTAGTGTCAGAAGTTACCTTCATGCAAATGTGTGTGATAAGCCTAGCAAGACTCGCTGTGCGCTCGGCCGGAGCGGATCAGCTCCACTTTTTGTGAATACTCCTGAAGTTAATAAAATAAAAGACTCAGAGAATAATATCCATCGGATCATCTCGTTCCTTCTGTGCTGCACTTGTGTGTGTACACAAAAACGGTTCAAAGGTATGTAAAGTCATTGTGTGTTGTACTACGTTTTTGGATACACCGACTTATTTGTGTATCCCAAAGGTCAAATTAGCCATTTTGGGGGATAAACAATTACCTCAAGAACAGATATACTATTAGTGTAATATCACTTATATGCCAATATCTCATTGGGCTGATCAGTTGAAACTCTTTTAAACCCATTATTTTGTCCCCGTAGTTAATGCACTTTGGCTTTGTAGGGCAGTGTTGTTCATTGATATTTCCAAGCAAAGATTGACTTCTCAGGAATGAAAAATTGCCTTTACATCAGAATTTGTTCTGACACCGACCCTGGCCTTACATGAAGGAAAACATTTGGAATGCTCATGAGAGCTGATTTTATTTTTAAGCACTAACGTTACCTGAAGGCACCCTGACCTACACAGTAAATAATAAGTAGTGAAGCTTTTGCATAATTTTATAATATGTAATAATACAATATCACGTATCACTTAGTGATCAATTTGAACTGGACAGACGTGATCACTATGTGCTTTTTCCACTGTATTGTTTGTGGAAACCAGTAGAAACAGCCCTAGATGCTTAAGGCTGTAGGGGGTGGAACCATGAAGGACTGCCCCTCCAGTATGTAAGGAGAAGTGAGACTGGTACCACTCCAAAAACCTAAAGCAAGCCTCAGAGTTGTTTTCTAGCACATCTTGACTTAACAGAATAACATTGAACCAATCTTCTGTCTCCAGTCTGGTTGCACCTCCACAAGGGCAAAAACTGCAACAATTATTTGCCTTCCATCTATTCCTTTTCGTTCTTTATTATTCAATATAGTTTCTTCTTCCTTTTCTTTTTTTGTCAAGATGGCTGAAGAAGCCTTTTGCGTGATTGATGCGGATGAAGTACAAGCCATGACAGACGCCCTGCTGGGGAATCAGTCCATGGCCTCAGCAGTGGGCAAGATTCAGGATTACTTAACACAGCTGGACAATGTGCATCTGAACATCGCTGTCACAGGGGAGTCAGGCTCTGGAATGTCAACATTCGTCAATGCCTTCCGAGGTTTGGGGGATGAAGGGCCCAACTCTGCCCCAACTGGCGTTGTGGAGACCGCCAAAGTGCCGAAAGCATATCGCTACCCTGGATACTCAAATGTCAAATTGTGGGATCTCCCTGGTATTGGAACCCCTGCATTCAAAGCAGACCAATACCTTGTTAATGTTGACTTTGAACGCTATGACTTTTTCATCATTGTCGCATCGGGACGCTTCAGAGAATGTCATGTTCTGCTGGCCAGTGAGATTCAGAAAATGAAAAAGAACTTCTACTTTTTACGCAATAAGATTGATAACGACATTGCGGAATGTCGTTATCAGAAGAGAAAGAAAACATTCACCGTGGAAAAGACACTGGAAGCCATCCGACAAGAATGCATCAAAGGTTTGACTGTTTAACTCTTGTTCTCTTAAATTACACTAGCACAAGTACTCTTATTTACTACTCTTACTTTTCAAATGCTCTTCACATTTCAAATATCAATTAAAAATATAGTGCTCTTCCACACTTCGCAGGTGTAGAGGAACACTATTTATGCGAGAATGATTACAAGAGCATATTGTGATCAAATCACTATCATATCACAACTTGTTGGGCATTATATGTATATTTATAATTTGCCAAAAATAAAAACTCACTTTTAGAAGTATAGAAAATGTAGTTATTAATCTATTTTTAAGGTGCCACTTTACTTTAGCCCTAATTTATACTTTGGCTATTTTAAAATAGCTGATGTAAAAGCTCATAATAAACATAAACTTGTGAGCCCAAAATAGATATGCCAGGGTTAATATATTCAGATTTGTTTTCTTTGTTCCATTTCTATTTTTTTTTAAATATAATTATAATCTCCACAGATGTCAACTAAACACACAGGAGTAAAATTAAGGAACATCGTTCTGATCATATTATTATTATTATTATTATTATTATTATTGTTCGGCCTGGCGAGAGTATGTTTTCGCCCCTGTCCGTCCGTCCGTGTGTCCGTGTGTGTGTCCGTGTGTCCGTCCGTCATTCTGTCATTTTGTGTACAGCTAATCTCCGGCACCGTTGTCTTGATCGCAGAGAAACTGTACACACACACTCCCTGGGTGCCAGAGCAGAACCTCTGCTCCAAATTCTTCACATGGGCCTTTTATAGCGCCACCAGGAGGCCGATTTGTGCAAAACCCATTTTTGAACAGTACTCCTACAGATTTCGGCCAAAAATCCCCCAAATCGGTACACAGTATCTCTATAGTCATTAAAAGAAACGGCTCATTTCCGATTTTTCATATTCCATCCTGATTGGCAAAAATTGTCTTTCAAAGTTTGCAGGAGTACTCTGTTTCGAACAAAATGCCTCAAATCATGAACACAGCATGCAATTTCCGTGAAATTTTGCACACACATTCCCATTAGGCAGAGGAAAAAATGCAATTTGAAAATGTTAAAATCAGCCTCATGGTGGCGCTGTAACAGGCCGATTCGTGTTTTTACCTATAACTGCACCGATCAGTGTAAAACTTTGTATGCACACTCTCTAGAGGCCATGGAAAAACCTTTGCCCTGCATTTTTCACATTTGCCTTTTATAGCGCCACCAGGAGGCAGACTTATGTAAAACACATTTTTTGATATTAAGCCTTCAGATTTGATCAAAATTTCACGCAAATCGGTACACATGATCTCTATAGTCATGTGATCAAGACGGATCTGTTTGATTTTTCATATTCCATCCTGATTGGCTAACATTGACATGTAATGTTTGCAGGAGTGGCCCGTTTTGAACAAAATGCCACAAATCATGAACGCAGCGTCCGATTGCGCTGAAACCTTGAATGCACATTTGCACTACTTTTAGGAACAAATGCCACCCTTTTAACATTGGCCTGTTATAGCGCCACCAGCAGGTCAAATTTAGCAAAACATTTTTTTTGAACAAAATGCCTCAAATCATACATGCAGTGTCTGATTGCCGTGCACGGCCTAGGAATAAATGGCACCCTTTTCACATTGGCCTATTATAGCGCCACCAGGAGGCCATAATAACCTACCTGACCTGGCGGAGACTTGTGCTCCGAGGAGCACTTTTTCTAGTTATTATTATTATTACCCTTATTATTAATATTATTATTATTATTATTATTATTATTATTATATATTTTTCACAATTCTCCTGAATGAGTTTTAACCACTTAAAATTATATTAGTATATCCTTAGCTTTTCCCTACACCAGACTTCAATAAATTGAGTGAAGGGCCACACATTGTACAATTGAATTGAAACTTGAAACTCATAGTGCTGAATTATGTTAAAACTGCATGAATTTGGTAGACATGCCAGACTACTTTACAATTAGGTCCTTTCGCAACAAGAATTTTTAGTTACATAATGTTTTTGTTTTTTTTACAGCTGTACTGTACTGTAGCCTGGTGTAGCTACTCTGACCAGGTTGCAATGAGGTTACAATGAAGAGATTACTTAAATAAAACAATCCACATCAATGCTGTATCAATTATTAAATAAATGTATACAGTATCTTATCTTATCTGATATGCACCACTCCATAGGTCACTGATATAGGCATATTATGTTATAAATATGGACTCAAGGTAGACTGTTTCACTGTTACATTATAAACATAAAACATTTGAGTAAATGCGGATGGAGGAATGCAGGTATATATGTACTCAAATGGTAAATATGAATTACTATTAATTGGAGTCGAGTTAAATTAATTTGTCTCAAAATCATTAAAATATGGCAGCCGGATGTTGAAAATGTTAATAAAGAAAACTAAGATCTCATGCAATCTCAAATTAAGAGTTTTTATAGCCTATTATTTGATTTAGAGATTAGGCTTCTTTTGGTTTGTCCAACTAATATCCCACATCAAATGAGAGCCTCATGTTTCTCATAAGAGTGTCATAATAACCAGAGAACTGAACGAGCTACAAAGATGGGAAATTGTTTTTCAGTAATATTTTTAAGTCAGACCCGTATGCCTCCATCAATTTGAAAGAAAACAAAAATAATCATTGGAGGCCAAAGCATTTTTATAGTTTTGTCCCAATTTGATGGAAAGTATTATCAATGATAAAAGGTTGTCATTCAATTCATGAATTACTATTAACTAGACCATACCCGTGGGGGGATATGCGCACATTCTTTGGCAACCCGGGAGCCAGCGAAAAAAAAACGCTAATAAACAGCTGACTTATTAGCATACTGTAAATTAGAGTACAACCATTTTGAATCATCGAGATATCAGATATGCTTATTATTGCTTAGCTTTACTTGCTGCTACACTTAAAATATCAAATAACAAATGTGAACCCATCAAATCATATATTGTATCGTTATTGAGACATTTGCCATGAATATTGAGAACTTTTGTAAATAGTAGTCTTGTAAATGTATTGAGTAATATACATCAACTGTTAATTTAAAAATAATTTGGTTTAATTTGATTTTTTAGGGCTTGAAAATAACAATGCAGTAGCTCCTGATGTCTTTCTGATCTCCTGCTTTGAGCTTGGTCTCTACGACTTCAACCGGCTTCATGACGCCATAGACAAGGAGCTCCCTAAGCATAAGAGACAATTGCTGCTATTAGCCCTGCCCAACATTACCATGAAGATCCACCAGAAGAAGAAAACAGCCCTGCAGGCAGACATCTGGAAGGTGGCTTTGCTGTCTGGTATTGTGGCTGCAGTGCCAGTTCGAGGCCTCTCAATCGCTGTGGATGTCGGCATTTTGCTGAAGGAGATAAAGATGTATTATACAGCTTTCGGCCTTGATGATGAGAGCCTGCAGAAACTTGCAGAGATATCAACTGTGTCAATGGAGGTGCTGAAGGCTGTAATGAAATACACACAACACATGAAGTTTACTCTCAAATCGGTTATAGCACAACTTATTACCACCGCAAGTTTTGAAGTTGTGGAAAATTCTATCCTAGTCCCTTTCATAGGTTCCGGTATAGCAGCGGGAATGTCCTTTTACACCACACGCTCTTTGTTGAACAAATATCTTGATCAGCTGTCAACTGATGCCCACAATGTTCTGATGAAGGCACTGCAGTGTGAAAATGCTGGCTGTCAGTGAGAAAAACAAACATAGATAGATTGATTGATCTGATTAATCAACACTTGTAAATGCACAAATAAGCTTGTTGTTCATGATTGTAACAACATGAACAACAGGAAACGCTATATGATGAAAAGCACATTCATTGTTAGTTTATTCTGTTAGGGGGAGCTTCATAACCTTAAAATACAAATTTTTAACTCTATTATTAGGTGCATGGTAAGAGCCTGTCACCAAATTATCGCTTTTTTACATTTAGTTAATAAGGTGGTCCCATTGAGATGAAAACATATTTTCCAAGAGAGACCTGGGCCAAGAAAGCAGTAAAATGCAAAGCTTTCAACTAAATGTAATACACAAACACAGGATAATACTTGCAACAGGGGCACACCAATCACTTATGATTCTTACTGAATTCAATTTTATTATGTTTCTTTTGCTTAATGTTTTTCGAAAAGCACATTTAATTGTATGCAATGTGCTATACAGATGCCTTGGCTTGCCTTGAAGGGATACAGAATATTACTTTACCAAGAGATCAACAAGATGCAAAGTTTTGAAAAAATGTGATACTCAAAACAATACTGTAACACTGTAATAAGAGGAACTTGAAATCACATACACTTGTTGTAGCTTGAGTAGTTTGACAGGCCAAAATAGGTACTGCACAGACTTGAGTGTACAATGAGTGAATATTTTGATTGTGCATAGTATGTTGTTGTAAATGAGGTAAATTGGAAAATGTATAGATTTACTGGTACAAGTGTAAATCTGTGGCACAGGAAATCTACATAATTCACAGCATTATGTACCGTATAGATGTATCAACGGACTGGGAAATTATTTCAGAGGGAGAAATCTGGTTGTGTCGGGATGGAGGAGTGCTCGTTTTGTTTAACTCAACATCCTGTAATCTTTAAACAGGTGATGACTATTCTGTCCACCACGGCTCACCAACTCAGACTGTGGATGGCTGCTCAGTGTGGGTACTCGCTCACCTGGTGGCTTTCAGGCATTACATGCCTCATGATCATCAAGGCCTCACTGTCAGGACTATATTCTTTTCAAGTGATGTAAAGAGTCATAATACTTCATACATAGCCAGCCATAATTCAGTGGAAAGTGAAAAAAACAAGCACTAACTGCCACCTGGGAAATTGACTGATTGGTTAATGCTGATGGGCCAATAGTTCTCGCAATGGCCACACCCATCCAGAACAGACTGATAAATGTATTTTTCTTCTATCTACTTGCTTAAATAGCCTACTGTTGACTCTATTATATGACAAATGGTAAATGGTGCATTTATATAGCGCTTTTATCCAAAGCGCTTTACATTGATTGTGCCATTCACCCACTCACACACACATTCATACACCGATGGCGGAGGAAACCATGCAAGGCACCAACCTGCTCATCGGGAGCAATTAGGGGTTCAGCGTCTTGCTCAAGGACACTTCGACACTAACTCTGGGGGAGCGCCCCAGCCCGGGATCGAACTGGGAACCTTGCGGTTTTCCAGTTCACTCTACCCGGCCACGGGTAGAGACAAATACTGTATATTACTATGCAATATACTGCAATATGGTGGGAATCTATTTTGTTTAACTTTCTCTTATATCTGGGTGTTATTGTAATGATGACAAAATGTTTTCTTTTTTCTGTTAATAATCAATAAAATGCTCTCCAAAAAGAAATGTGAGTTCTCATTTCTCAGTAAAAGGCATCTCAGGTCTCCTACCGAACGTCAATGGACAAAATGGCCTCACATGGCATACAATAGTATCAAATGCCATTAAATACAATAGTATCTTACACAAAACTGCTGTTAATAAGGTATTCATAAACTCAAAGTCTAATGCCTCACACACACTGCATGACTTCCAAAGTCATCAGTCATCAGATCACTGTGTCCACTACGCAACACTGTCAATCTGTGACGGGATCACATATTACAAGATTTCACCAGGCCACGATATACAGAGGCAATATACTGTATATCTACTATTTGAAAAAAGACGATCTACAAGCTTAGGCCGAACAAGCCAGTCAACAACTTTAAAAAAAAAAAAAAAAGTGCAATATTTTAACAACACAAATCATGAGCCTTGGCATGTCTTATGGGTTCATTATTAGACTAATGTAGGAATTATTGTGTACAATTAGGGTTTAAGTCTGTTTGTTTACTGTCTAATAAAGAAGATATTTCTAGTTATTGTCAAATTTGATGCAAAGTACATCTTGTTATGTCTTATTAGCATACTGTAAATTAGAGTACAACCATTTTGAATCATCGAGATATCAGATATGTAATATGCTATTTTTGAAGAATGCCTATTTTTCACTGTTGCTACACTGAAAATATGAAATAACAAGTGTGAACCCAATTGTAATTCAAAATAAGAATGATACTGACTTAATGATGTTCTTGTTTTTTTGATTGCTTAGTTTTCCCTGCTGCTATACACTTAAAATATCAAATAACAAATGTTAACCCATCTAATTGTATATCATATTGTTATCGAGGTATTTGGCATGAATATTAAGATATTAACTTTTATAAAGAGGCCCCAAAATTCAATGGTAGTCTTGTAAATATAAATTTATTTTTTTAGGGCTCGAAAAAATGCATGTAGCAGCTCCTGATGTCTTTCTGATCTCCTGCTTTGACCTTGGTCTCTACGACTTCAACCGGCTTCATGACGCCATAGAAAAGGAGCTCCCTAAGCAGAAGAGACATGTACTGCTCCTAGCCCTGCACAACATTACCATGAAGATCCACCAGAAGAAGAAGAAAGCTCTGAAGGCAGACATCTGGAAGGTGGCATTGCTGTCTGGTTTTGTGGCTACAGTGCCATGGTCAGGCCTCTCATTCTCTTTTTTTTTTTATCCCGCGATTTTGTAACCCTATTTTTTACACCCAGTGCCAATTGTCTATGTAATCCTGGGCACTACCTTCCCTCTGCCAACCTAGGGAGACCAGGGCCGAGCTCATGCCTCCTTCAATGCATGAGAGCCAACTGACCTTCTTTTCACCTGACAGGGGAGAGTTTCCCTGGTTGGACGTAGCGCGTGGAAGGAACACGTTATTCCAACCAGTTCCCTTCCCCTCCATCAGGCGCCCCGGCTGGCCAGGGGGAGGCAGTATAGTGACCAGGATTACTGCATGTTTTTGTGAGGGTACCTACCCTAGGAGACACGTGGAGAACATGCAAACTCCACACAGAACCGTGTGGAGTGAGAGGCCTCTCATTCTCTGTGGATGCGAGCATTTTGTTGAAGGAGATAAAGAAGTATTATACGGTTTTCGGCCTTAATGATGAGAGCCTGCAGAAACTTGCAAAGATATCAGATGTGTCAGTGGAGGAGCTGAAGGCGGAAATGAAATACACAGGACATGTGAAGTTTACTCTCGAATGGGTTATAGCACAACTTAGTACCACTGCACGTGTTTTGGGAGGTACTGCTGAGTTTCTACTCAGCCTGATCCCTATCATAGGTTCCGCTATAGTAGGGGGATTGTCCTTTGCATCCACACGCTATTTGTTGAACAAATGTCTGGACGAGCTGACAACTGATGCCCACAATGTTCTGATGAAGGCTGCAATGCCTGCCGCATTGTGAAAATGCTGTCTGTCAGTGAGAAAAACAAACGTAGATAGATTGATCTGAATAATCAACAATTGTAAATGCAAAAATAAAGCTTGTTGTTCATGATCATAACAACATGAACAACAGGAAAACGCAAATGATGAAAAGCACATTAATTGTTTGTTTATTCGGTAGGAGCTTTAATAACCTTGAAATACATACTTTTTAAATATATTATTAGGTGCATGGTAAGAGTCTGTCACCACATTATCACTTTTTTACATTTAGTTAATCAGGTGGTCCCATTGAGATGAAAACAACTTTTCCAAGAGAGACCTGGGCCAAGACAGCAGTAAAATACAAAGCTTTCAACTAAATACAATACATAAACACAGGATAATACTTGCAACAGGGGCACACCAATATATGATTCTTTCTAACTAAATTCAAAAGTCATTTTATTATGTTTCTTTTGCTCAATGTTTTTTGAGTGAATATTTGGTTGTGCATTGATGGTCCATTGTGGAACCTTGGGCCGTCAACCGTTACTTTATAGAGTGTGGAGCACTGAGGTAGTGCTCTAGTCAGAAGGCAGGCCTTGATAGCCACAGCTTTGATATACTGAATGTAATAGATATGAACTTCAGAATTCTCCAGGCGCTCAACTGAACGCTTGTTTGCATGCAGACTTTGATGTGGAGCGAATTGCCTTCGTGATATCAGGTCGTATTGTTTAAATATCATTAATTTGCTGTTCTTTTATTCACATATTATAGAGGGAATCTCTCTTGTTTGTCAATAAAGATGCCTTGCTCAGATGAACGGTAATTTCTGTGTATGTCGTCTATAAACTGGACTTTAGGGTTTTATTGAACCAAGAGTGACAGGACTGCCACGGCACATCAGCATATAGTATGTTGTTGTAAATGAGATAAATTGGAAAATGTATAGATTTACTGGTAAAAGTGTAAACTGAGGAATTATTTCAGAAGGAGAAATCTGGTCGAGTCGGGATGGAGGAGTGCTCGTTTTGTTTAACTCAACATCCTGAACTTTAAACAGGTGATGACTATTATGTCCACCACCACAGCTCACCAACTCAGACTGTGGATGGCTGCTCAGTGTGGGCACTCGCTCACCTGGTGGCTCACTCAGGCATTACATGCCTCATGATCATCAAGGCCTCACTGTCAGCAATCGTACCTTCTTTTCAAGTGATGTAAAAAGTCATACAGTAATAGACTTCATACATATCCAGTCATAATTCAGTCGAAAGTGAAAACGAGCACTCGCCCTCTCTCCTTAAATACTGCTTGATTCTATTATCTTGATGTGACAGTTATACTGTATATTACTGCACTAATCTATTATGTCTTTAAACAATTTACAATTTAGGCATTTAGCAGACACTCTTAATCCAGAGCGATTTACAGTAAGCAAGGAGAACACAAGATAATACATCAAATGCATACTGTAGGAATAGTAATCTAATAATAGAGAAATACATAAGTAAACCAATAATCTAATATTAACTAATACATATAAACCAAGAACCTATCAGCCTGTACATTGAAACTATACACACTATAGGATGCCAGGTCAACAATGACCTGGCATCTATAACATGCTATCTAAGTTACAACAGGACCAATATGGTGGAAATCTATTTTATTCAACTTTTGTTTATATCTGGGTGTTATTGTAATGATGACAAAATGTTTATCCCTTTTTCTGTTGACAATAAATAAAATTCTATCCAAAAAGAAATGTGAGTTCTCATTTATCACAGTAAAAGGCATAATTTCCTTGGACTAAAATCCTTCAGTTGTTCAGGTCAGAAATAATGTTGTCAGTTATTAGCCATCAGGCCAAAAGGCATCAAGTCTCAGGTCTCCTACCGAACAACGATGGACAAAATGTCCTCACATGTAATAGTATCTAACACAAGACTGCTGTTAATAAAGTATTCATAAACTTAAAGTCTAATGCCTCACACACACTGCATGTGTCATCAAAGTCATCAGTCATCAGATCACTTTGCCCACTACACAACATTCTCAATCTGTGACGGGATCACATATTACAAGATTTCACCAGGCCACAATAATACAAAGGCAATATACTGTATATCTACTATTCGAAAAAGCAGATCGACAAGCCCATCAACAACTTGTAGATTGGCTATTTTCTAAAACATCTTTAGTGATATTGTGATAGTAATCATTACTATAGAGTGTTTGTTCAGTAACAGGGGTCTCCCCGTCTCTCGAGCTCTTTAATACAAATGAAATACATTTTCAGCTCGGGATACCAATTCTATCCAATCAGGGGAGAGAACTCACACAGGATAAAGAATAAACAAGTGATAACTCAAAGGAATGAGCAGACACAATTGGAACTGGATCACTACAACATTGAAACAGATAAATCCTGATTGGCTGATATTTTTTGACCCACCTGAAACTAAATGTTCTCTTTATTAAAGAGACATGGAGACCCCTGTTACTGAACTGAACAAACAATCTATAGCAATGATTACTATGAAACTATAGTGCTTTAACCTTTTTAACACAAAACGTGTTGTTTTAACCAAAAAATATCACTAATACCCAACCTTTAATGTGGGGGTTCTTGACAGTTTGAATACGCTTGTATGTATTACTGCTGGAGCTGAAGGTGTATCTTGACAGTGTCAAAGCAGAATGATTAGATTTTTTCCACAATGAAATCTGTATAGGAGAATCACTAATTTACCACTATGTGAATAATCTATCCTAAACTATCATCCCTCCATTCTTTATCCAATCTTTATCCGCTCCCTCAGGTCTGGTGATGACAACCTCCTGGTGGTCCCCAAGACAAAGAAACTAACCTGGGGTGACAGGGCTTTCTCAGTTGCCGCCCCCTCCCTATAAAACTCACTCCCAGCTCACATCAAAGCTGCCCCCCCCACCCTAGCCACGTTTAAAACCACACTCAAAACCCACCTTTTAAGATTCACATTCCCTACCTAAATCAAATCCCCCTTCTCTACCTGTTTGTTTGTTTTGAACCTTTTTATTAAATAGGCTTTCACTATTTTGAATTAAAAAAAAATCATAATAATCAAATGGACATAATAGGGTCTCTGCCCGATAGCAACGATATTAAAAAACGGCCTTAAAAACTCACCTTTCGGGAGGCAAAAAGAGGAGGTAGTACCACTTTCCCGTTAGACGACCCCCCCCCCCCCCATTTTTTGTACATATGTGAATTTTATTTTTTTTATTTTCTTTATGCATCTTTGTTTTGTTTGTACATATAGTTATTTTCAGTGTATTTTGTGTTGATATTTGAACTGTTTGGTTGCTACTATATATGTCTATGAACTGAATATCAAGGACCTCAATGGAAACAAGACCGCAAGGACTTTTTTGGACGGACCTTTTAGACAAAGTATTATAAATGTAATTGTGATGTTTACATTTTTTGCCTAATAAAATATTCAATCAATCAATCAATACAGTATATATACATATAGTTGTTAAAACACAGAACACAATCAATAGGTGGTAAGGCAGAATGTGACAGGTCTGCAGTGGATATCAGACGTGGGCTGGATGAAATCTCATTTACTCGTTTTATGCCTCACCTCAGAGTCCTGAGTCTGGCCATCCATCGTGGAGAGATAGCAGATCTCAAAGACTTCTTGTTAAAAATACATCCTGACAATGACCCTGACAACAGACATGACAATACATACCTCTGTATTTAAGCTGCTGATTCAAACTGACACAGGGTTTTTAAATATTCACAAGGTATTATATTTATTGTGAAGTCTTCATGGTGTTTCTTCAGGTAAATTTGCACCCCTTCCGTCAGAGTGGCTGGATGCTGGTGGATGGGTGTGTACTAAGAGGACAAGAGGACATAGGAACAGCAGAAACCACCCTGTCTGACCTCAGGCCAGAGTATAATACTGTTTATTACACAGCTTGGATGAATGCTTGATTCTGATCGGAAAAATTATTATTATTTCTTGATAATGACCGATGAGCTCTATAACGGACCGCTGTCTAATCAAAGGCTCAGAACACCTGCTCATGTCAACCTGCGCTGCTTGGTTTTATGCTTTATCCAACATGACAGCCATGTAAACAAACAAACAATGTCATTTACAACTAAACGTTGCTCTCAAATATGTTTTTGAAAACATTTGAAGTGAGAAGTGGGCTCCCGGAGAGACAACAAACTTTCTCTTTGGGTCTCCAGCTCAAAAGTTCGGGAACCACCACACAAACTGACTGAGCCACCAGGCACCATCAACCACGCAGTTTTTTTTAACAAAATAATTTCATAAATAAAAGCAAAAAAATAAAACTCACATGTAGCCAGTCAGGAAATGTCCCTCCTAGGCTACTGTGGAGATAGACATGCCACAGCCCCTCCCACTTCCTGTTTTCCAAATTGTTTGGTTCACTATAAAATCCACACTGTGCAGTCGCTTCTCCCTCTTCGATCCCTGTTGTAGCAGGTTGCCTCTGCTCGGTGCAATGCCCCGGGTAGGTGTATATTGTAGATAATAGGTAAAAGTACATGTATGTTTTACCTGCTTGAGGCTGACCCTTTGTTTGTCACACTTTAGGCCCTGCTCCATAGTGACTCTGCTCTCCTGTGTTGTGCCTTCCACATGGGTTGTGTTCAATAGTCAGACAGAGGTAATTGTCAATATTTTGTTTGTATATAGTAGATCTGTTTTACAGTGTATTGTGTATCATTTGTTTCTTTTGTAGACACTGACTGCCACTGCTGTTTTGTTATGTTTGGGTTTTGTTTTATATTTATTTCAGTTATTTTACTATTATTTCCCCCAAGAACTATTTAAGCTCTTATATTAATACTGTTTTTATACTCAATTACTGTGAATAATAACCTTTTCTTCTCTGTTTCCGAGTGCTACAGGATTGGTGGAGCAAGTGGCCCTCTGGACGGGTTAGGTGGCTAGGCTCACAGCGGTGCCCCCCCCCCCCCCCCCCCCCCCTATTGGTATTTTGCACTCAACCTCCTTTGCATGCTTTTGCTTTAATGTATTGAATGCCTTAGCTTCTCATCTTAGGGTGTGTAGGACACCTAGTCGTGCTAGGCCATAATTACCCTCCCTTCCTTGTGGCTACAGCCTACCATCCTGTGGTACTCCCTTTTCCCTTTTCTTATTGCAGTTTTTAGTAGTGTATCAAGTATATAGTATAGAGTATATAGTGTCCATTTTTAAATGATCTTTAAACCATTCTATACAATAAAGTACAATATAATTATTGATGAATTGTTGAATAAAAACTATTGTAATCTTGGGGGAAAATCCTTGTCGCAGTCCCATTTATTGTCACATGTGTATTAAGAATCTGTTCAGTTTTGAGTATTTAAATTGTCTGTATAAATTAAAACTTCTAAACCAAACCCGGGCCACGGCCCGGTTACATTCTGGCGTAGTCGGCAATGACACAGGGACTGTTTAGATGGGCTTATGTGACAAGGATTTATACATTTTTATTTAGTACATTTTTTTTGGTGGGATTAAAACAAAACAGCAGTGTGCACGTCGAAGAACTGGATGAGCCCCAGTGCTTCCTTACATTATCCCTCCCAACCAAGTTGAAGTGCTCCCATTAACCGTGCTGCATTGACTCTTCCTCGTGAACTTCAAGATTACATTGCTGGCTTACTATACTTAAAGGCTATACTTAAAATAATCACACAACTTGTCTTTACTTGAATTACTTTATTTATAGCATGAAAATTAAAACCACCTTAAACAGTGAAGTATCTCCCAGACCGTCATATATGCTAAAATTGATATACATAGGTTTTTACATAGCGGAGTCATTTCATTCAGAATAACAGCATCCGAAGTGATTGACTTGGAACTTAACCAGCAACTGTTTCTCTGAATTGAAGTGCTTTCTTCAATAAGACACATTCCTCCAAACATCTCAGGATTAGACAGACAATGGACAAAGTTAAACACTCAACAGCTGTGATGTAATCTGATGTTCGTAGCATAAATTACTGTAGGCCACGAACTGATCTAATCATTAGATTTGAACACAGAGCTATTTTTCTTTATAGTATAAACATCCTGGTAAAGATGTTTACAGTAGGTAATAAAAACAGGTTCTCAGTGATTAGGTCTTGGGATCTGTTTGATTAAAGAGGAAGCCTCTCTAGATAGAAAACAGTCAGTTGAAGAGATTATGTTGTTCCTTAAAATTCTTGTTTGTTAACTGTTGTATATTTATATAAATGTATGCATTTTTACACTCCTTTTAAAGCTCAGGACATACTGAACACTAATTATTAAAGAATATTCCATTTTAGGTTATAGTTTGGCCACAGGAACATAAACTGTAGTGTCAGAAGTTACCTTCATGCAAATGTGTGTGATAAGCCTAGCAAGACTCGCTGTGCGCTCGGCCGGAGCGGATCAGCTCCACTTTTTGTGAATACTCCTGAAGTTAATAAAATAAAAGACTCGGAGAATAATATCCATCGGATCATCTCGTTCCTTCTGTGCTGCACTTGTGTGTGTACACAAAAACGGTTCAAAGGTATGCAAAGTCATTGTGTGTTGTACTACGTTTTTGGATACACCGACTTATTTGTGTATCCCAAAGGTCAAATTAGCCATTTTGGGGGATAAACAATTACCTCAAGAACAGATATACTATTAGTGTAATATCACTTATATGCCAATATCTCATTGGGCTGATCAGTTGAAACTCTTTTAAACCCATTATTTTGTCCCCGTAGTTAATGCACTTTGGCTTTGTAGGGCAGTGTTGTTCATTGATATTTCCAAGCAAAGATTGACTTCTCAGGAATGAAAAATTGCCTTTACATCAGAATTTGTTCTGACACCGACCCTGGCCTTACATGAAGGAAAACATTTGGAATGCTCATGAGAGCTGATTTTATTTTTAAGCACTAACGTTACCTGAAGGCACCCTGACCTACACAGTAAATAATAAGTAGTGAAGCTTTTGCATAATTTTATAATATGTAATAATACAATATCACGTATCACTTAGTGATCAATTTGAACTGGACAGACGTGATCACTATGTGCTTTTTCCACTGTATTGTTTGTGGAAACCAGTAGAAACAGCCCTAGATGCTTAAGGCTGTAGGGGGTGGAACCATGAAGGACTGCCCCTCCAGTATGTAAGGAGAAGTGAGACTGGTACCACTCCAAAAACCTAAAGCAAGCCTCAGAGTTGTTTTCTAGCACATCTTGACTTAACAGAATAACATTGAACCAATCTTCTGTCTCCAGTCTGGTTGCACCTCCACAAGGGCAAAAACTGCAACAATTATTTGCCTTCCATCTATTCCTTTTCGTTCTTTATTATTCAATATAGTTTCTTCTTCCTTTTCTTTTTTTTCCTCCACTATTATTATTGTCAAGATGGCTGAAGAAGCCTTTTGCGTGATTGATGCGGAATCATGGCTTGAAGTACAAGCCATGACAGACGCCCTGCTGGGGAATCAGTCCATGGCCTCAGCAGTGGGCAAGATTCAGGATTACTTAACACAGCTGGACAATGTGCAGCTGAACATCGCTGTCACAGGGGAGTCAGGCTCTGGAAAGTCGACATTCATCAATGTCTTCCGAGGTTTGGGGCATGAAGACGACGACTCTGCCAAAACTGGCGTTGTGGAAACCACCAAAGAGCCGAAAGAATATTCCTACCCTAAATACCCAAATGTGAAATTGTGGGATCTCCCTGGTATTGGAACCCCTGAATTCAAAGCAGAAAAATACCTCGTTGATATTGACTTTCAACGCTATGACTTTTTCATCATTGTCGCATCAGATCGCTTCAAGGAATGTCATGTTCAGCTGGGCAGCGAGATTCAGAAAAGGCAAAAGAAGTTCTACTTTTTACGCAACAAGATTGATACCAACATCGATGCTGAGAAGAAAACCAAGCCAAAAACGTTCGACGAGGAAAAGATACTAGAAGCCATCCGACAAGACTGCATCAGAGGTTTGACTGTTTTACTCTTGTCAATTTCCCTTAAATTAAATTAATGAGGACAAGTTAGCTTATCATTTCAAATAGCAATTCAAAATATAGTGCTCTTCCACTTCACAGGTGTAGAGGAACACTATTTATGCGAGAATGATTACAAGAGCATATTGTGATCAAATCACTATCATATCACAACTTGTTGGGCATTATATGTATATTTATAATTTGCCAAAAATAAAAACTCACTTTTAGAAGTATAGAAAATGTAGTTATTAATCTATTTTTAAGGTGCCACTTTACTTTAGCCCTAATTTATACTTTGGCTATTTTAAAATAGCTGATGTAAAAGCTCATAATAAACATAAACTTGTGAGCCCAAAATAGATATGCCAGGGTTAATATATTCAGATTTGTTTTCTTTGTTCCATTTCTATTTTTTTTTAAATATAATTATAATCTCCACAGATGTCAACTAAACACACAGGAGTAAAATTAAGGAACATCGTTCTGATCATATTATTATTATTATTATTATTATTATTATTATTGTTCGGCCTGGCGAGAGTATGTTTTCGCCCCTGTCCGTCCGTCCGTGTGTCCGTGTGTGTGTCCGTGTGTCCGTCCGTCATTCTGTCATTTTGTGTACAGCTAATCTCCGGCACCGTTGTCTTGATCGCAGAGAAACTGTACACACACACTCCCTGGGTGCCAGAGCAGAACCTCTGCTCCAAATTTTTCACATGGGCCTTTTATAGCGCCACCAGGAGGCCGATTTGTGCAAAACCCATTTTTGAACAGTACTCCTACAGATTTCGGCCAAAAATCCCCCAAATCGGTACACAGTATCTCTATAGTCATTAAAAGAAACGGCTCATTTCCGATTTTTCATATTCCATCCTGATTGGCAAAAATTGTCTTTCAAAGTTTGCAGGAGTACTCTGTTTCGAACAAAATGCCTCAAATCATGAACACAGCATGCAATTTCCGTGAAATTTTGCACACACATTCCCATTAGGCAGAGGAAAAAATGCAATTTGAAAATGTTAAAATCAGCCTCATGGTGGCGCTGTAACAGGCCGATTCGTGTTTTTACCTATAACTGCACCGATCAGTGTAAAACTTTGTATGCACACTCTCTAGAGGCCATGGAAAAACCTTTGCCCTGCATTTTTCACATTTGCCTTTTATAGCGCCACCAGGAGGCAGACTTATGTAAAACACATTTTTTGATATTAAGCCTTCAGATTTGATCAAAATTTCACGCAAATCGGTACACATGATCTCTATAGTCATGTGATCAAGACGGATCTGTTTGATTTTTCATATTCCATCCTGATTGGCTAACATTGACATGTAATGTTTGCAGGAGTGGCCCGTTTTGAACAAAATGCCACAAATCATGAACGCAGCGTCCGATTGCGCTGAAACCTTGAATGCACATTTGCACTACTTTTAGGAACAAATGCCACCCTTTTAACATTGGCCTGTTATAGCGCCACCAGCAGGTCAAATTTAGCAAAACATTTTTTTTGAACAAAATGCCTCAAATCATACATGCAGTGTCTGATTGCCGTGCACGGCCTAGGAATAAATGGCACCCTTTTCACATTGGCCTATTATAGCGCCACCAGGAGGCCATAATAACCTACCTGACCTGGCGGAGACTTGTGCTCCGAGGAGCACTTTTTCTAGTTATTATTATTATTACCCTTATTATTAATATTATTATTATTATTATTATTATTATTATTATATATTTTTCACAATTCTCCTGAATGAGTTTTAACCACTTAAAATTATATTCTTCATTGACCGGTGTCAATGAAGTATATCCTTAGCTTTTCCCTACACCAGACTTCAATAAATTGAGTGAAGGGCCACACATTGTACAATTGAATTGAAACTTGAAACTCATAGTGCTGAATTATGTTAAAACTGCATGAATTTGGTAGACATGCCAGACTACTTTACAATTAGGTCCTTTCGCAACAAGAATTTTTAGTTACATAATGTTTTTGTTTTTTTTACAGCTGTACTGTACTGTAGCCTGGTGTAGCTACTCTGACCAGGTTGCAATGAGGTTACAATGAAGAGATTACTTAAATAAAACAATCCACATCAATGCTGTATCAATTATTAAATAAATGTATACAGTATCTTATCTTATCTGATATGCACCACTCCATAGGTCACTGATATAGGCATATTATGTTATAAATATGGACTCAAGGTAGACTGTTTCACTGTTACATTATAAACATAAAACATTTGAGTAAATGCGGATGGAGGAATGCAGGTATATATGTACTCAAATGGTAAATATGAATTACTATTAATTGGAGTCGAGTTAAATTAATTTGTCTCAAAATCATTAAAATATGGCAGCCGGATGTTGAAAATGTTAATAAAGAAAACTAAGATCTCATGCAATCTCAAATTAAGAGTTTTTATAGCCTATTATTTGATTTAGAGATTAGGCTTCTTTTGGTTTGTCCAACTAATATCCCACATCAAATGAGAGCCTCATGTTTCTCATAAGAGTGTCATAATAACCAGAGAACTGAACGAGCTACAAAGATGGGAAATTGTTTTTCAGTAATATTTTTAAGTCAGACCCGTATGCCTCCATCAATTTGAAAGAAAACAAAAATAAACATTGGAGGCCAAAGCATTTTTATAGTTTTGTCCCAATTTGCTGGAAAGTATTATCAATGATAAAAGGTTGTCATTCAATTCATGAATTACTATTAACTAGACCATACCCGTGGGGGGATATGCGCACATTCTTTGGCAACCCGGGAGCCAGCGAAAACAAAAACGCTAATAAACAGCTGACTTATTAGCATACTGTAAATTAGAGTACAACCATTTTGAATCATCGAGATATTATGTAATATGCTATTTTTGACTGTTGCTACACTCAAAATATCAAATAACAAGTGTGAACCCAATTGTAATTCAAAATAAGAATGATACTGACTTAATGCTGTTCTTTTTTTTATTTTTATTGCTTAGCTTTACTTGCTGCTACACTTAAAATATCAAATAACAAATGTGAACCCATCAAATCATATATTGTATCGTTATTGAGATATTTGCCATGAATATTGAGATATGAACTTTTGTAAATAGTAGTCTTGTAAATGTATTGAGTAATATACATCAACTGTTAATTTAAAAATAATTTGGTTTAATTTGATTTTTTAGGGCTTGAAAAAAACAATGCAGTAGCTCCTGATGTCTTTCTGATCTCCTGCTTTGAGCTTGGTCTCTACGACTTCAACCGGCTTCATGACGCCATAGACAAGGAGCTCCCTAAGCATAAGAGACAATTGCTGCTATTAGCCCTGCCCAACATTACCATGAAGATCCACAAGAAGAAGAAAACAGCCCTGCAGGCAGACATCTGGATGGTGGCTTTCCTGTCTGGTATTGTGGATGCAGTGCCAGTTCCAGGCCTCGCAATCGCTGTGGATGTCAGCATTTTGCTGAAGGAGATAAAGAAGTATTATACAGCTTTCGGCCTTGATGATGAGAGCCTGCAGAAACTTGCAGAGATATCAGATGTGTCAGTGATGGAGCTGAAGGCTGCAATGAAATACACACAACACATGAAGTTTACTCTCAAATCGGTTATAGCACAACTTATTACCACCGCAAGTTTTGAAGTTGTATTTATTCAGTATTTATTCAGCCTAGTCCCTTTCATAGGTTCCGGTATAGCAGCGGGAATGTCCTTTTACACCACACGCTCTTTGTTGAACAAATATCTTCATCAGCTGGCAACTGATGCCCACAATGTTCTGATGAAGGCAGTGTCTACCGCAGTGTGAAAATGCTGGCTGTCAGTGAGAAAAACAAACATAGATAGATTGATTGATCTGATTAATCAACACTTGTAAATGCACAAATAAGCTTGTTGTTCATGATTGTAACAACATGAACAGGAAACGCTATATGATGAAAAGCACATTCATTGTTAGTTTATTCGGTTAGGGGGAGCTTCAATAACCTTAAAATACAATTAGGTCCATGGTAAGAGCCTGTCACCACATTATCACTTTTTTACATTTAGTTAAGGTGGTCCCATTGAGATGAAAACATATTTTCCAAGAGAGACCTGGGCCAAGACAGCAGTAAAATGCAAAGCTTTCAACTAAATGTAATACATAAACACAGGATAATACTTGCAACAGGGGCACACCAATCACTTATATGATTCTTACTGAATTCAAAAGTCATTTTCTTTTGCTTAATGTTTTTTGTAAAGCACATTTAATTGTATTGTTGCAATGTGCTATACACATGCCTTGGCTTGCCTTGAAGGGACACAGAATATTACTTTACCAAGAGATCAACAAGATGCAAAGTTTTGAAAAAATGTGATACTCAAAACAATACTGTAACACTGTAGTAAGAGGAACTTTAAATCACATACACATGTTGTAGCTTGAGTAGTTTGACAGGCCAAAATAGGTACTGACTTGAGTGTACAATGAGTGAATATTTTGATTGTGCATAGTATGTTGTTGTAAATGAGGTAAATTGGAAAATGTATAGATTTACTGGTACAAGTGTAAATCTGTGGCACAGGAAATCTACATAATTCACAGCATATGTACCGTATAGATGTATCAACGGACTGGGAAATGATTTCAGAGGGAGAAATCTGGTTGTGTCGGGATGGAGGAGTGTTCGTTTTGTTTAACTCAACATCCTGTAATCTTTAAACAGGTGATGAATATTCTGTCCCACGGCTCACCAACTCAGACTGTGGATGGCTGCTCAGTGTGGGTACTCGCTCACCTGGTGGCTCACTCAGGCATTACATGCCTCATGATCATCAAGGCCTCACTGTCAGGACTATATTCTTTTCAAGTGATGTAAAAATTCATAATACTTCATACATATCCAGTCATAATTCAGTGGAAAGTGAAAAAAACAAGCACTAACTGCCACCTGGGAAATTGACTGATTGGTTAATGCTGATGGGCCAATAGTTCTTGCAATGGCCACACCCATCCAGAACAGACTGATAAATGTATTTGTCTTCTATCTACTTGCTTAAATAGCCTACTGTTGACTCTATTATATGACAAATGGTAAATGGTGCATTTATATAGCGCTTTTATCCAAAGCGCTTTACATTGATTGTGCCATTCACCCACTCACACACACATTCATACACCGATGGCGGAGGAAACCATGCAAGGCACCAACCTGCTCATCGGGAGCAATTAGGGGTTCAGCGTCTTGCTCAAGGACACTTCGACACTAACTCTGGGGGAGCGCCCCAGCCCGGGATCGAACTGGGAACCTTGCGGTTTTCCAGTTCACTCTACCCGGCCACGGGTAGAGACAAATACTGTATATTACTATGCAATATACTGCAATATGGGGGGAATCTATTTTGTTTAACTTTCGTTTATATCTGGGTGTTATTGTAATGATGACAAAATGTTTATCCCTTTTTCTGTTGATAATCAATAAAATTCTCTCCAAAAAGAAATGTGAGTTCTCATTTCTCAGTAAAAGGCATCTCAGGTCTCCTACCGAACGTCAATGGTCGAAATGGCCTCACATGGCATACAATAGTATCTAATGCCATTAAATACAATTGTATCTTACACAAAACTGCTGTTAATAAGGTATTCATAAACTCAAAGTCTAATGCCTCTCACACACTGCATGACTTCCAAAGTCATCAGTCATCAGATCACTGTGTCCACTACACAACACTGTCAATCTGTGACGGGATCACATATTACAAGATTTCACCAGGCCACAATAATACAGGCAATATACTGTATATCTACTATTTGAAAAAAGACGATCTACAAGCTTAGGCCGAACAAGCCAGTCAACAACTTTTAAAAAATATTAAAAATGTGCAATATTTTAACAACACAAATCATGAGCCTTGGCATGTCTTATGGGTTCATTAATAGACTATAATGTAGGAATTATTGTGTACAATTAGGGTATAAGTCTGTTTGTTTACTGTCTAAAAGAAGATATTTCTAGTTATTGTCTAATTTGATGCAAAGTATATCTTGTTATGTCTTATTAGCATACTGTAAATTAGAGTACAACCATTTTGAATCATCGAGATATCAGATATGTAATATGCTATTTTTGAAGAATGCCTATTTTTCACTGTTGCTACACTGAAAATATCAAATAACAAGTGTTAACCCATCTAATTGTATATCATATTGTTATCGAGATATTTGGCATGAATATTAAGATATTAACTTTTATAAAGAGGCCCCAAAATTCAATGGTAGTCTTGTAAATATAAACTTTATTTTTTAGGGCTCGAAAAAATGCATGTAGCAGCTCCTGATGCCTTTCTGATCTCCTGCTTTGACCTTGGTCTCTACGACTTCAACCGGCTTCATGACGCCATAGAAAAGGAGCTCCCTGAGCAGAAGAGACATGTACTGCTCCTAGCCCTGCACAACATTACCATGAAGATCCACCAGAAGAAGAAGAAAGCTCTGAAGGCAGACATCTGGAAGGTGGCATTGCTGTCTGGTTTTGTGGCTACAGTGCCATGGCCAGGCCTCTCATTCTCTGTGGATGCGAGCATTTTGTTGAAGGAGATAAAGAAGTATTATACGGTTTTCGGCCTTAATGATGAGAGCCTGCAGAAACTTGCAAAGATATCAGATGTGTCAGTGGAGGAGCTGAAGGCGGAAATGAAATACACAGGACACGTGAAGTTTACTCTCGAATGGGTTATAGCACAACTTAGTACCACTGCACGTGTTTTGGGAGGTAGTGCTGAGTTTCTACTCAGCCTGATCCCTATCATAGGTGACGCTATAGTAGGGGGATTGTCCTTTGCATCCACACGCTATTTGTTGAACAAATGTCTGGACGAGCTGGCAACTGATGCCCACAATGTTCTGATGAAGGCTGCCATGTCAGTGAGAAAAACAAACGTAGATAGATTGATCTGAATAATCATCAATTGTAAATGCACAAATAAAGCTTGTTGTTCATGATCATAACAACATGAACAACAGGAAAACGCAAATGATGAAAAGCACATTAATTGTTTGTTTATTCGGTAGGAGCTTTAATAACCTTGAAATACATACCTTTTAAATATATTATTAGGTGCATGGTAAGAGTCTGTCACCACATTATCACTTTTTTACATTTAGTTAATCAGGTGGTCCCATTGAGATGAAAACAACTTTTCCAAGAGAGACCTGGGCCAAGACAGCAGTAAAATACAAAGCGTTCAACTAAATACAATACATAAACACAGGATAATACTTGCAACAGGGGCACACCAATCACTTATATGATTCTTTCTTACTAAATTCAAAAGTCATTTTATTATGTTTCTTTTGCTCAATGTTTTTTGAGTGAATATTTGGTTGTGCATTGATGGTCCATTGTGGAACCTTGGGCCGTCAACCGTTACTTATAGAGTGTGGAGCACTGAGGTAGTGCTAGTCAGAAGGCAGGCCTTGATAGCCACAGCTTTGATATACTGAATGTAATAGATATGAACTTCAGAATTCTCCAGGCGCTCAACTGAACGCTTGTTTGCATGCAGACTTTGATGTGGAGCGAATTGCCTTCGTGATATATCAGGTCGTATTGTTTTAATATCATTAATTTGCTGTTCTTTTATTCACATATTATAGAGGGAATCTCTCTTGTTTGTCAATAAAGATGCCCTGCTCAGGTGAACGGTAATTTCTGTGTATGTCGTCTATAAACTGGACTTTAGGGTTTTATTGAACCAAGAGTGACAGGACTGCCACGGCACATCAGCATATAGTATGTTGTTGTAAATGAGGTAAATTGGAAAATGTATAGATTTACTGGTAAAAGTGTAAACTGAGGAATTATTTCAGAAGGAGAAATCTGGTCGAGTCGGGATGGAGGAGTGCTCGTTTTGTTTAACTCAACATCCTGTACTTTAAACAGGTGATGACTATTATGTCTACCACCACAGCTCACCAACTCAGACTGTGGATGGCTGCTCAGTGTGGGTACTCGCTCACCTGGTGGCTCACTCAGGCATTACATGCCTCATGATCATCAAGGCCTCACTGTCAGCAATCATACCTTCTTTTCAAGTGATGTAAAAAGTCATACAGTAATAGACTTCATACATATCCAGTCATAATTCAGTCGAAAGTGAAAACGAGCACTCGCCCTCTCTCCTTAAATACTGCTTGATTCTATTATCTTGATGTGACAGTTATACGGTATATTACTGCACTAATCTATAATATGTCTTTAAACAATTTACAATTTAGGCATTTAGCAGACACTCTTAATCCAGAGCGATTTACAGTAAGCAAGGAGAACACAAGATAATACATCAAATGCCTAGGAATAGTAATCTAATAATAGAGTAATACACAAGTAAACCAATAATCTAATAATAACTAATACATATAAACCAAGAACCTATCATCAGCCTGTACATTGAAACTATACACACTATAGGATAACAGGTCAGCAATGACCTGGCATCTGTCTATAACATACTATCTAAGTTACAACAGCACCAATATGGTGGAAATCTATTTTATTCAACTCATATATCATTTATATCTGAGTGTTATCGTAATGATGACAAAATGTTTATCCCTTTTTCTGTTGATAATCAATAAAATTCTCTCCAAAAAGAAATGTGAGTTCTCATTTCTCACAGTAAAAGGCATCTGTCCTCGGACTAAAATCCTTCAGTTGTTCAGTTCAGAAATAATGTTGTCAGTTATTAGCCATCAGGCCAAAAGGCATCAAGGGTCAGGTCTCCTACCGAACAACAATGGACAAAATGGCCTCACATGTAATAGTATCAAACACAAAACTGCCCTAGATGTTTTCCCTTACAGTAAATAAGCACTCAAACTGAAAACTGTTAAAGTATTCATAAAGTCAAAGTCTAATGCTTCACACACACTGCATGTGTCATCAAAGTCACCAGTCATCAGATCACTGTGCCCACTACAGTGCACAACACTCTCAATCTGTGACGGGATCACATATTACAAGATTTCATAATATTTCACCAGGCCACGTATATATACAAAGGCAATATACTGTATATCTACTATTTGAAAAAGCCGATCGACAAGCCCATCAACAACTTGTAGCTATTTTCCAAAACATTTTTTGTGATATTGTAATAGTAATCATTGCTATAGAGTGTTTGTTCAATAACAGGGGTCGGGGTCTCCCCGTCTCTCGAGCTCTTTAATACACATAAAATACATTTCCAGCTCTGGATACCATTTTTATCCAATCAGGAGAAAGAACTCACACAGGATATAGAATAAACAAGTGAAATTGGAAGTGATAACTCAAAGGAATGAGCAGACAACATTGGAACTGGATCACTACAATATTGAAACAGATAAGTCCTGATTGGTTGACATTTTTCCACCCACCTGAAAATAAATGTTCTCTTTATTAAAGAGACATGGAGACCCCTGTTACTGAACAAACAATCTATAGGATTACTATGAAACTATAGTGCTTTAACCTTTTAACAAAACATATCACTTACCCAACCTTTAATGTGGGGGTTCTTGACAGTTTGAATACCGCTTGTATGTATTACTGCTGGAGCTGAAGGAGTATCTCTTGACAGTGTCAAAGCAGAATGATTAGCCTTTTTCCATAATGAAATCTGTATAGGAGAATCACTGATTTACCACTATGTGAATAATCTATCCTAAGCTCTCATCCCTCCATTCTTTATCCAATCTTTTTCCGCTCCCTCAGGTCTGGTGAGGCCAACCTCCTGGTGGTCCCCAAGACAATGAAACTAACCTGGGGTGACAGGGCTTTCTCAGTTGCTGCCCCCTCCCTATAAAACTCACTCCCAGCTCACATCAAAGCTGCCCCCCCCACCCTCACCATGTTTAAAACCACACTCAAAACCCACCTTTTAAGATTCACATTCCCTACCTAAATCAAATCCCCCTTCTCTACCTGTTTGTTTGTTTGTTTTTAACCTTTTAAACCATTCTTTTCCCTAATAAAGTTGTTTTAATTTTTTGTAAAGCGACTTTGAGTATTTAGAAAAGCGCTATGTAAATTGTAAGTATCATTATCATTATTATTATTATTATTATTATTATTATCAGATACAAGCTATGCTCCAGATCATGAGGCGGTTGGGATGGAGCTGAGTGGGAGTGCTGTTTAGTGAACGATGACTACGGCCACGATGCCGCCCGGATCCTCCAGGCTGACCTGGCCCGGTCCGGTCTGGGCTGTGTGGCCTACGTGGAGGTGGTGCCCTGGCCCGCTCCGGTCTGGACTGTGTGGCCTACGTGGAGGTTGTGCCCTGTTCCGGTCCGGTCTAGGCTGTGTGGCCTACGTGGAGGTGGTGCCCTGGGACGGTGACCCGACCGAACTCCAGAGGATCGTCGCTGTGATGAAGGAATCCACGGCTCGCGTTGTCATTGAGTTCATGTACGGGATCAAAGTGGTCCGTCTGCTGGAGGAGGTTGGGTATGATGCATAATTATAAGGAATCTGGAATGAGAAGTGAAGACATAAAAATACATATTAATTTAATGTCAAGCATTTTCTATTAAGTGAAATGCAATTTCATCATTCTTTTGTAGGTTCATCAATTTGAGAGTTCAGCCATTTTGTATTTTCTTTGACACTTCCTAGTTAGTTCACTTTAATCTCAGTACTCTCTGCACAATAAGCAACCAAATAATTACACCATTCACAAAATTGTTTTATTCTTTTGATAGTGTTATATTGCATTGCAATATAATACCATATTGCATTGCAAGTGCGTTTTGCTTATGCTTCAAGCATAAGCAAAATGCATTGTGCAATAAAGCAAGTCATCTGCATCTGAGGAGTGTGCGGTCCCTTCTTTTGAAGGTAATTTCTTTGTATTTTTATGTGTGTGTATATGTATATATATATATATATATAATATATATATATATATATATATATATATATATATATATATATATATATATATATATATATATATATATATATATATTATAATGCTTTTTTTGTATTAACCCTTCCATTGTGTTAGGGTCTTTTTTGACCCGTTTTCAAGTTTAAATGTATCCTTTACATTTCTTTATTGGAACGAGGCTTCATGATATCCTCAGAAATAGCCATTTTAACGCAACAAAATTATTTATCATCATTTTAATTAATTTAGATGGTCTCAAAAAAAAAGTGACACTTGTGGTGTTAGGGTCCGAAACGACCCGGCAAAGAAGTGTGGCTCAATTCACCCCCAAATTGTCAATATTCAATGTTTACATGTTTGAGAGTGAGAGAGACTTGTCCCCAATTAGCATTTGCTATCAGGAGTAAAATAAAGTTTGAGTTTATGAAAAATAAATGACTTTTTACCTTCTAAGCCATACGGGTCATTTTGGACCCTAACACCACTAGTGTTAGCCTGGTAAACCCTCCCTCCGGAAATCTAATTTCTATTTGATTCCTGGAGTGAGTCTGGCATGAACCGCCTCTCTGCAATATTGGCTGTGTATGCCAAACGGACGCGCCTATCAGCGTCGTCGCACATCGTTCTGTGATTGACAGCGACAGTTGGCCAATCAGGTGGCGAGTTCGAGTGAGCCCAAAACACGAACGGCAGCCATCTTTTTCTGTGGGCAGTTTTCTCCGCTATTTTTTTACTTCAAAAAGCTCTCTAACTTCTATTTTGAGGCACGGAATTTACTTATAAGATATCGTTTGGATAGAATTGAGTTGTTTAACTTCATATATGTGGTCAATTAATCATGACAAAGCCTATTTAAAAAAAAAAAATTAGAGAACCGGTAGGGGCGGGCAGTGACACCATTGTACCCGAAAAAGGCAACCCATTTTGGGTATGGCTGTCTCAAAAGTCCCGTCGCGTCACATTAAGACTGGTGAACTGCTGATTGGCTGAAGGGGGAAAATTATCATTGGCTGAAGGGGTTGTCAGTCAACGGTATTACTCCCGCCCAACTCCAGCACAGCCAATATTGCAGACAGGCGGATCAGGCCAGACTCACTCCTGAAATTAAATGGAATTGAGATTTCCGGAGGGAGGGTTTACCAGGCTACACTAGTGTCACTATTTTGAATAATTTTTAAAATTCTTAAAGTTAAAGGTAGGGTAAGTGATATTTTTTGGTTAAAACAAAAAGTATTTTGTTAAAAGGTTAAAGCACTATATTCTGATAGTAATCATTGCTAGTGTTTGTCCAGTAACAGGAGTCTCCCCGTCTCTCCAGCACTTTAATAAACAGAAAATACATTTTCCGGTAGGTGTCAAAATCTCAGCCAATCAGGAGAAAGTACCCATTTCTAAGCTTCATTTTTATAGTGTTCCAGTTCCAATTTTGCCTGCTCATTTCTTAGTGTCATCACTTCCAATTTCCCTTGTTTAATCTATATCCTGATTGAGTTCTCTATCCTGATTGGATAAAATTGGAAATGAAACTGAAACTGAAACGAAAATGCATATTCTGTTTTATAAAGAGCTGGAGAGACAAGGAGACTCCTTTTACTGAACAAACACACTATAGCAATGAGTACTATCAGAATATAGAGCTATTTAACACTTATTTTAACCAAAGAAAATCACTTACCCTACCTTTAAAAAAAGTATTTTTTGTATTTTATTTTTTTGGAATTGTGTTCTAATTATGATTTTTAATTATTCTATTATAGCTAGATAACATCATTATCCATTGCCTTCATTATAGGAAATTTAATGAGTGGATTTTTACATTTTTATAATAAAAAACAAGATGTATTGAAAGATGAAACCCTAGCCCTAACCCAACATAATATTTTAAAAAGTGTTTACATGGATATGAATGCATTACAAGTCAGCTATGAGGTGGGAGAAAAAAAAGAATGAAAATAATTATTTTTTGAGTATTTTGGGCTGATTTAAATCACGGGTAAAATTTGACCCGCTAACACCACAAGTGGATGCAGTGTTCTAACACAATGCAAGGGTTAATTGCCTACTTTGCCATACAGTGTCACACACAAGTTGTGAAAATAACCGATCTGTCTAGTGCTTGTAGATCGGCTACTTTAACAATTCAGCTTTTTATAATAATAAACTATGCTTAAGGTTTCTGCCCGATAGCAACGATATACAGTATATATACACATATAGTTGTTAAAACACAGAACACAATCAATAGGTGGTAAGGCAGAATGTGACAGGTCTGCAGTGGATATCAGACGTGGGCTGGATGAAAGCTCACCTACTCCAGACTCCTCGTTTTATGCCTCACCTCAGAGTCCTGAGTCTGGCCATCCGTCGTGGAGATATAGCAGATCTCAAAGACTTCTTGTTTAAGATACATCCTGACAATGACCCTGACAACAGACACGAAAATACATTTGTGAGTCTAATTTAGTATTGAAGCTGCTGATTCAAACTGACACAGGGTTTTTAAATATTCACAAGGTATTATATTTATTGTTAAGTCTTCATGGTTTCTTCAGGGATATTTGCACCCCTTCCGTCAGAGTGGCTGGATGCTGGTGGATGGGTGTGTACTAAGAGGACAAGAGGATCTAGGAACAGCAGAAACCACCCTGTTGGAAGTGTCTGACCTCAGGCCAAGGCTGTGTATGCTCTGGCCCATGCCCTCCATTAGGCCTGTGACAAACAGCCAAAAAGGGCTAATTTAGTTTTCGAGATACCCCTCCCGGAGGTAGGACCAAACACAACATAGTTTTTCCTCATCTCTAAGGCCTCCCATACATGAAATGGATTGTTGTATAAAAATATTTTACTGCAAAAGTGGTGAAATTGATTGAAAAGTTATACACCCCAAACTAAAAATAAAGCCTGGCCGTCTGGGGGTTGAGGCATATAAACTCATGTAGATTCACAATGGAAGCTCTGATAGGTTTAAAACTTGGCATACTTGAAGCCAGGACTTCCTTCTACATTCTAGAAAAGACCAAATGTCAATATCTGAATGTAACTAGGAGATACAGTCATTTGAACACATACTTACAATAGAAATGTAAATCTAAAGAAATGTGAAATTGTGTAAAAATAGCTTTAATACTCATGGAGCTATGCCACTAAACGTATAATGGTGTCCCAAATGGGGAGAATATGAAACAATGAAATCTACAGTATCACACCGATTAGTTTTATTTTCAATTCACTTATCAAGGGTGGAAAAATATTAACACATTCACTTAGTGAAGAAGTCCCTAAAATGTATGAAATGTCCCAAACTTGAGAAAATGTGAAATTGTTAAAATGTTTATAAAATGAATGAATGAATGAATGAATGAATGAATCTTTATTTGTCACTCTCTCCATGTACTTACATACATACAGACAATGAAATATCGTTCCCCCTCAGTCACTAGCAGTGTAACATAAAACATCAAGCCTATCTAAAAACATAAAAGACCCAGACTAAAAACAGCATACAACCATAAAAACAGGATTGGCAGGGGGCGCAGTTCATTGACAGTCCTTACTGCACTCGGAAAGAAGCTATTTAGCATCCTGTCTGTTCGAGCTTTAATGCTCCTGTATCTCTTCCCAGAGGGTAGGAGGGCAAACAGGCTATGGGAAGGGTGATGGAGGTCCCTTATAATGCTGGTGGCTTTCCGTACACAGCGCTCTGTGTAGAGCTCCACCAAGGAGGGAACAGAGGCACCAATGATCCTCCCAGCTGTCTTCACTACCCGGTTCAGCCGATGTTTCTCTTCTGCCTTGCAGCTGCCGAACCAGGAGGTGAAGCTGTAAGTCAGGATGGACTCAATGGTGCCCCTGTAGAAGGTGGTGAGGAGAGGAGTAGGAAGGCCTGCCTTTTTAAGCCTCCAGAGGGGGTATAGCCTCTGCTGGGCCTTCTTGATGATGGCCGTGGTGTTAGTAGTGGAGGTCAGGTCGTCTGCCAGATGAACCCCCAGGAACTTGATGTTATTTACCCTTGCCACAGGGGCGCCACCGATGGTCAGCGGTGGGTGATGGCAGATCCTGGATCTCCTGAAGTCGACCACCATCTCCTTTGTTTTGTCCACATTCAGGGAGAGGTTGTGTGAACTGCACCAAGATGTTAATAGTTCCACCTCCTTCCGGTAGGCAGACTCATCGTTCTTGTTAATGAGTCCCACCACGGTTGTATCATCGGCAAACTTGAGGATGTGATTACTGCCAAATTTGGCAGTGCAGTCGTAGGTCAGCAGACTGAACAGCAGGGGGCTCAAGACACAGCCCTGGGGCGATCCTGTGCTCGCTGTGATTGTCCTTGATGTTTGGCTGTCGACCCTGACTCTCTGTTGCCTCTGACACAGGAAGTTGAGGATCCAGGTGCAGGTGCCATAGTCCACATTCAGCGACCGCAGCTTTTCCACTAGCTGTTGTGGAATGATGGTGTTAAATGCTGAGCTGAAGTCGATGAAGAGGAGCCTGGCGTAGGTGTTCTCTTTCTCTAGATGCGACAACGTGAGATGGAGTATAGTTGAGACAGCGTCGTCTGTGGAGCGATTGGCTCTATATGCAAACTGTAGTGGATCGAGTTTTGCAGGGAGGCTGCCCTTGATGTGCTGTAAGACAAGCCGCTCAAAACACTTCATCACTACAGGTGTAAGGGCCACAGGTCGGAAGTCATTTAAACCGGCAGGATTTGACTTTTTTGGCACTGGAACGATGGTCGCGCTCTTGAGGCAAGTGGGCACAACTGCCTGGCTGAGCGAGATATTAAAGATGTCTGAGAAAACATCCTTCAACTCCTCTGCACACTCCTTCACCACACGCCCAGGAATGTTGTCCGGTCCCGCCGCCTTGCGTGGGTTGACGCTGGCGAAGGCCCTTTTTACTCCAGCTGCTGAAAGCTGCAGCACCTGCTCACTGGGGCGTGGTGGGGGCATCTGTGCCTCAATGGTGTTATTAACCTCAAAACGTGCATAAAAGTCATTTAGTCTGTCCGGCAATGAGGGGTCTTTTTGGCCAACCTGCTGGGGAGGGGGCTTATAGTCCGAAAGTGTCTTAAAGCCCTACCACAAACGCCTGGAGTCCTTGGTGTCCGTGAAGTAGCCATTGAGCTTTTGCCCATACAGCCGCTTCGCTTCCCGGATACCCTTAGTGAGATTTTGTCTCGCCAGACTGAATGCAGCAGTGTCCCCAGATTTAAACGCCACATTTCGGGCTCTCAACAGTGCACAGACCTCTCCGGTCAGCCAAGGTTTCTGATTGGCTCTCTTCCTAATGGTCTTAACCACAGTCACATCATCAATACATTTATTTATGTAGCCAATGAATGAATTTCTGTGTATTCCTCCAGGTTGGTGACATTGTCATATGTTGCTGCCTCCTTAAAAATGTCCCACTGTGTATCTCCAAAACAGTCCTGCAGTGCTGGAATTGCCTCCTGTGGCCACGTTCTGACCTCTTTAAATGCTGCTCTGCTTTGTTTCACCCTAGGTCTATATATGGGCGTGAGCATAACAGCTGAGTGATCAGAAGAGCCAATGTTAGGGATGGGGGCTGCTTTGTAGGCATTTCTGATGTTTGTATACACATGATCTAATGTGTTTTTACCCCTAGTTGCACAGTCAACATGCTGGTAAAATTTTGGTAACACAGACTTGAGACTTGCCTGGTTGAAATCCCCTGCTACTACGAAAAAGGCGTCGGGAAGTGCCGTCTGCTGCTCGTTGATGTCATTGTAAAGTTGGCTCATAGCTTCCTTCACATTAGCCTCTGGTGGTACATAGACTGCGACAATAACGACCGCCGTCAGCTCCCGTGGCAGGTAGAACGGTCGGCACTTAACAGTCATAAGCTCTATATGTGGTGAGCAGTGTGTAGATACCACCCTGGCATCCTGACACCATAAGTTGTTTACATAAACAGCCAGACCACCAGACCGCCTCAGCTTACCAGCCGAGGCTAGCACTCTGTCCGTCCTGTGTAGCGTTAGCCCCTCCAGCTGAATTGCGTCATCCGTTATGTCCTGATCAAGCCAGGTCTCCGTATAAACGGTGGCACAGCAGTCCCTCCCGCTGCGCTGGGAAGCTCTCGAGAGCCTGATGTAATCCATTTGGCGCTCAAGAGAACGCACATTTGCCAGCAGTATTGTGGGGATAGCCGATCTGTGTGGGTTAGCGATTAGCCTAACTCGCACTCCCGCACGTTTGCCCCGCTTCCGCGTCCTCTCACACCGCTTACGGTGTCTCCTAGTCGGAGCCACTGTGGGCAGGACCCCGGGATTCTCTGTGTCGGCTCCACGCAGCAGTCCCAGCTCGCTCCGCACATTTCGCCAGTGTTCGTCGTCACAAGAGCCCTTGTACTCACAAAGGCCACTGTTATAGAGAAACTGACGATCATACATATATTTCCCTTCCCTTACTGTCGATGACACGGACGTACATACAGACGTGGACAAAGACACTGCACAGTAACTAGGAGAGGCCGCTGCAGACGCCGAGGTCGGTTGCGCCGCCAAAATATATGCAACTTAAACAATGCAGAGAAAAATGCAGGCCTACAGTAGAACTACTAACAATTATTTAGCAAATCTGGCTGAGGAAAGCCAAGCTCCAACCATTTGATGCTCAAAGTTATCCTCATAACGTCAATTCTGTAGAGTTTATATCATGTAACATATTTGGTTACAGTCAAGTTTTACTACTGTACTACTGCTCTATCTGTATCTTATTGCCTATGGGTTTCTTCATAAACTGACAGGTATCATTGCAAATATTTGAAATGTGAAAAGATGAGAAGGACCTTGCTAAATTAAGTAGCTAATTAGCTAGCTGGAGAGAGACCTAGCTTAAAGGAGTAGTTCACCCAAAAAATGACTCAATTACACACAAAACTGTCATTTTGCGGGTGAACTATTTCTTTAAAGTTCCATTTAGTGTAACAGAGCCTGTCCAGTGGCCTACATTTGCAATAGCAGCACCCTGACTTTGTTTCACCAGAATGGAACAGAGCCTTTATTAGTATCACTGGCAACAATATGGTTACTGTAGAGCCTAACAGTAACCTTTTTCTAACTTTTGGGTTAGGGTTTTTACAGAATGTAGTGTGATGAACAAACGTTGGATCCAAATTGTTGTATCATCTGTGGTAAACATTTAAACAAAGTAAAGAAGCAATAATGTCAAAAATAAAGGTAGTATATCTTATCATGTATCATGTAGATCAAACAATACCTGCACCACCTCATCAAGAAGACAGAGTAGGGTTCTTACAACATTGTTAACATATGGAAAGATTGTTTCATGTGTGGGAAGGCCAGAACAAGACCAGAACATCTGACAGCTATTATTACTGGTACAGGTAAGAGTACCAGAGACAAGGTCCGTCATGCAGCATCAGAAAGGTTGATGAAGTTGTATATCATCGGTTGCTCTCATACCCGTATCTCATTGTGTATGATGCCAGATATCATAAAGCTGCCTTAAAACACAACATCTTTAAACAAAATGCAGCTGCCAGACGAAAATAAAATAAAACTAGAAAAAGTGCTCCTCGGAGCACAGGTCTCCGCCAGGTCAGGTACGTTATTCTGGCCTCCTGGTGGCGCTATAATAGGCCAATGTGAAAAGGGTGCCAACCGTGCCATTTATTCTTGCAATGACACTGCATTCATGATTTGAGGCATTTTGTTCCAAAAATGTGTTTTGCTAAATTAGACCTGCTGGTGGCGCTATAACAGGCCAATGTGAGAAGGGTGGCATTTCTTCCTCGGCCTAGTGGGAATGTGCGTGTGAAATTTCACGGAAATCCCAAGCTGTGTGTATACTTTGAGGCTTTTTGTTCAAAACGGACCAATCCTGCAAACTTTGGAAGCCAACCTTAGGCAATGAGGATGGAATATGGGAAATCGGACAGATCCGTGTTGATCACATGACTATAGTGATACTGTGTACCGATTTACATGACGTTTGGATACAATTTGTAGGAGTAATATAAAAAAATGGGTTTTGCACAAATCGGCCTCCTGGTAGCGCTATAACAGGCCCATGTGAAAGATTTGGGGCAGAGGTTCTGAATTGGCATCCAGGGAGTGTGTGTGCACAGTTTCTATCGGAGCTTCCATTGTGAATCTACATGAGTTTATATGCCTCAACCCCCAGACGGACAGGCTTTATTTTTAGTTTGGGTTGTATAACTTTATATATCAATTTCACCACTTTTGCAGTAAAATATTTTTATACAACAATCCATTTCATGTATGGGAGGCCTTATAGATGAGGAAAAATCACACCCTGTGTGAAGTGGGCGGTGTCTTGCTAGCTAATCACAATACTGAATGGAGTCAACCAATCATGTACAAAAAATAAATACATTTATTGAAACACTCTTTATGATGGAAGAAACCATAACTTAAAAAAAACAAATGTATGTTTTTTTTAAAGTTATGGTTTCTTATATAGGGCTATGCACATGTGTCATGTGACACTGGCCAATCACAGTCCTGAATAGACTGTGATTGGCCAATCACGGTGCAGGGTTAGGCGGGGTACATTTTTGGCCAATCACAGCGCAGGATTTGTTGTACAAATATCCAAACCTCACTTATAGGGGCGGTTTCACCGCCCAAAAAACATGTTGTGTTTGGTCCTACCTCCGGGAGGGGTACCCCAATTTTTTGGAGCCATTGTCACTAGCCTACATGCCATGTTGCAGTGTGTGCCAGGAAGAGGGCCTTTCAATGCAGTTTGCAGACAATACAGCCATGGCAGGTGTGATATCAATTCACAGTTTACCTGTTAATGTTGCACTCAAATTAACGATAATAATGAATTATGTAAATATGTGATGTATATGTGACATACACAAATGTATAGTCACATTTTTGTTTTATTATGTATGTGTTCTTTGTATTTTTAAGAGTCTTGATGTGTATTGGAATGAGCAGGGAACTTATATTTTAGGAACAGACCCTTCCCACTTTTTGCCACAAGGTGGCAAATTCGCCTGTGAGACAGGTAGTTTTAGGTGGTCAGGTGACTCCTTCTTCAGATGGACCAAGGTGTATGTAAAGAAGGTAGGGTCATCTACGTCATTTTCGCTATCATGCAATTCCAGCAGGCAGATTCGTCGCACCATGGGAGCCAGACTGCAGCCATGAGTTCAGTGGAATGCATTGGAGTTAATGAGAGCCCAGTGGATCAGCTCATGAACAAAATATATTTCTGAATGACTGAGACCTTTGTAAAGTAATTGCTTCTGGAAAGTAAAAGAAGACATATCACACATTGTTTTCTGCTGTGTTGCTTTTCGATGTGTCCACTGTATTTAAGTTTATTGAGCTATCTAAAGAGCACAAAGTACACAATACTGCCAAGCCAGAAACCAGTGTTGCCAGTGTTGCCATGTCCAAGCGACTTTGGGCTTATTTTTCCGTGAAGTTGCTTGTAAACTTTGGTAGTTGCGGGTTGCGGTTTTATGGGCTTTTTTCTAAAGTGTAGTTGATTATTTGGACTTGGGCTTCACAATTTTAACATTATTTTAACCAGTGGTTCTCAATTATATGTCATGGACCCTCAAATGAATATGTATTTGTCCCTAACCCCCATCTGAAAATGTTTTGTGCCAGGGAGCCCCGTATCAGATTTGTGTTGTTAGTGTTTCAAAAATCCTCAATATTTCACATTTTACTTAAAGATTTTTTTTAAAATAGCAGATCTACAAGCTCACAACGCATTGTGAGCTTGTATCGGCTATTTTCAATGTATACAGTAAAGGTTTAAAGTGCTCATAATGGCCTAGTGCAAGTCTTCAACAGGGGTCCGCGACCCCTAGGGGGTCCACGAGGTACTGCAGGGGGTCCGCAAAATTGTTGCTTGATTAGACAAACCTGCCATTATACATATCACCTGCATGTTTTCATGTATGGGAGGGACTGATGAGAAAGTTTATATGGGATGCAAAGAAGCCAAGAGTTAAACTCAAAACCCTGCAACAAGACAAAGACAGAGGAGGTCTGGCGTTACCTAATTTAATTCATTATTATTACGCAGCACAGTTAAAACCCATTTTAATCTGGATGAATAATAAGATGAGCCCTAAATGGAAGCTCATAGAGTCTAATCTGGTTGAACCACTCAGCACCTTGCATCCTATAATAAAATACAGACTAAAACACTCAATCATTCTATATGTAATACATTTAAAATTTGGAAAACGATATGAAAAATAAGTAAAGTTAAAGAACAAGAAATTACCTGTATGAGAGAAATGTCATGTGACTCAGATTTCACTCCAAATAGTATTTATCATGTTTTTAAGATATCGGAAGGGAAAGGTCTCAGAAGATTCTATCAAATGTATAATGAAGAAGGGGTGGTCTCTTTTGAAAATTTAGCAGATCAATATGATCTTCCAAGTCATCATTTTTATCGATATTTGCAAGTGAGGAGTTACTTAAAAGAGAAGCTCAAAATTAGAACTCTTGGAGACCTTCACCCTCTCCTAAGATATATAGTATAATCCCGTCAAAGACATGATTACAAAAACACAATTGGACAAGTTTATCAAAATTTTCAGGAAAACAAAATTGAAGATCTAGATCACATAAAGGATAAATGGGATAAAGAATTGAAAATAACCATACAAGGAAGTGAGTGGAATCAGAGTTTTAAAGACATTTTTAATCATATAAGATCTCCTTTTTGGCAGGAATACGCCTGGAAGATGAATATAAGGTATTTCCAAACGCCTCTATCGGTATCCAAGTACACGTTAAACTCTAGTTGTTGGAGGGGATGTGGGGAGAATAGGGCGGACCATACCCATATTTTCCTTACATGCCCCACAATACAACACTTTTGGTCTAAAGTTTTACAAATCATAGAACAAATATTTGGAAGAGCTGTTAATTTAGAAAATCACAATATACTTTTGGGAACACGTCCCAAAAGTCTACAGAGGGAAGAACTACAGTAGGCCTATATATTTTTTGGATTTTGAGAATTACAGCCCTCAAACAAATAACTAGATGTTGGAAAGGTCTGGAACTACCTAGGGTAGTCAGATGGATGGAAAAAGTGGAAGACATTTATTTTATGGAGAAGGTGACGTATAAAATTAATGGTAAGGACGGTTTGTTTGAAAAGAGATGGGCTCTCTATCTTGCAAATAAACGTAATTTGATTATTTAACCTTAAGGACAATAATGGGAAAAAAATGGGATTTTTTTTTTTTTTTTTAAGATTTGTATTTATTTTAACCACCCAAGTATTCAGAACTAAAAAAGAAAATGGAAGACATATTACCAAAATGACACAACAAAGCCTAACACCCCCACCCCCCCTTTTTTTTTTTTTTTTGTGTGTTATTTTTTATTGTTTCATTTTTTGGTGTCAAGTTTATTGCTTATGCCTCCTCATAAAGGAGGTTTATGCGAATGCATCGATGAAAATGATCTCTATTGAAATGTCTTAATATAGTTATGCCTTTTATTTTTACTTTATGTATGTAGGTGAAGGGGTTTTACATGCCAAAAAAAAATGGGTCGAAATGTCTGTTGATAACAGAGACATAAAACATGTGAAATGTATTATTACTATTATGGAAGCAAACAGTTAACATGTTTGGACTCAATAAAGTATTTGAAAAAAAAAAATCATTTAAAATAATGGCAGTAAAATGGGGGCCAGTGGTTTTCAACCGTTTTCATGCCAAGGACCCCTACATTGCTGGCTTACTATACTTAAAGGCTATACTTAAAATAATCACACAACTTGTCTTTACTTGAATTACTTTATTTATAGCATGAAAATTAAAACCACCTTAAACAGTGAAGTGTCTCCCAGACCGTCATATATGCTAAAATTGATATACATAGGTTTTTACATAGCAGAGTCATTTCATTCAGAATAACAGCATCCGAAGTGATTGACTTGGAACTTAACCAGCAACTTTTTCTCTGAATTGAAGTGCTTTCTTCAATAAGACACATTCCTCCAAACATCTCAGGATTAGATAGACAATGGACAAAGTTAAACACTCAACAGCTGTGATGTAATCTGATGTTCGTAGCATAAATTACTGTAGGCCAAAAACTTATCTAATCATTAGATTTGAACACAGAGCTATTTTTCTTTATAGTATAAACATCCTGGTAAAGATGTTTACAGTAGGTAAGATAAAACAGGTTCTCAGTGATTAGGTCTTGGGATCTGTTTGATTAAAGAGGAAGCCTCTCTAGATAGAAAACAGTCAGATTGAAGAGATTATGTTGTTCCTTAAAATTCTTGTTTGTTAACTGTTGTATATTTATATAAATGTATTTTTACACTCCTTTTAAAGCTCAGGACATACTGAACACGAATTATTAAAGAATATTCTATTTTAGGTTGTAGTTTGGCCACAGGAACATAAACTGTAGTGTCAGAAGTTACCTTCATGCAAATGTGTGTGATAAGCCTAGCAAGACTCGCTGTGCGCTCGGCCGGAGCGGATCAGCTCCACTTTTTGTGAATACTCCTGAAGTTAATAAAATAAAAGACTCGGAGAATAATATCCATCGGATCATCTCGTTCCTTCTGTGCTGCACTTGTGTGTGTACACAAAAACGGTTCAAAGGTATGCAAAGTCATTGTGTGTTGTACTACGTTTTTGGATACACCGACTTATTTGTGTATCCCAAAGGTCAAATTAGCCATTTTGGGGGATAAACAATTACCTCAAGAACAGATATACTATTAGTGTAATATCACTTATATGCCAATATCTCATTGGGCTGATCAGTTGAAACTCTTTTAAACCCATTATTTTGTCCCCGTAGTTAATGCACTTTGGCTTTGTAGGGCAGTGTTGTTCATTGATATTTCCAAGCAAAGATTGACTTCTCAGGAATGAAAAATTGCCTTTACATCAGAATTTGTTCTGACACCGACCCTGGCCTTACATGAAGGAAAACATTTGGAATGCTCATGAGAGCTGATTTTATTTTTAAGCACTAACGTTACCTGAAGGCACCCTGACCTACACAGTAAATAATAAGTAGTGAAGCTTTTGCATAATTTTATAATATGTAATAATACAATATCACGTATCACTTAGTGATCAATTTGAACTGGACAGACGTGATCACTATGTGCTTTTTCCACTGTATTGTTTGTGGAAACCAGTAGAAACAGCCCTAGATGCTTAAGGCTGTAGGGGGTGGAACCATGAAGGACTGCCCCTCCAGTATGTAAGGAGAAGTGAGACTGGTACCACTCCAAAAACCTAAAGCAAGCCTCAGAGTTGTTTTCTAGCACATCTTGACTTAACAGAATAACATTGAACCAATCTTCTGTCTCCAGTCTGGTTGCACCTCCACAAGGGCAAAAACTGCAACAATTATTTGCCTTCCATCTATTCCTTTTCGTTCTTTATTATTCAATATAGTTTCTTCTTCCTTTTCTTTTTTTTCCTCCACTATTATTATTGTCAAGATGGCTGAAGAAGCCTTTTGCGTGATTGATGCGGATGAAGTACAAGCCATGACAGACGCCCTGCTGGGGAATCAGTCCATGGCCTCAGCAGTGGGCAAGATTCAGGATTACTTAACACAGCTGGACAATGTGCAGCTGAACATCGCTGTCACAGGGGAGTCAGGCTCTGGAAAGTCAACATTCGTCAATGCCTTCCGAGGTTTGGGGGATGAAGGGCCCAACTCTGCCCCAACTGGCGTTGTGGAGACCACCAAAGAGCCGAAAGCATATCGCTACCCTGGATACTCAAATGTCAAATTGTGGGATCTCCCTGGTATTGGAACCCCTGCATTCAAAGCAGACCAATACCTTGTTGATGTTGACTTTGAACGCTATGACTTTTTCATCATTGTCGCATCGGGACGCTTCAGAGAATGTCATGTTCTGCTGGCCAGTGAGATTCAGAAAATGAAAAAGAACTCCTACTTTTTACGCAATAAGATTGATAACAACATTGCGGCTGAGAAGAGAAAGAAAACATTCACCGTGGAAAAGACACTGGAAGCCATCCGACAAGAATGCATCAAAGGTTTGACTGTTTAACTCTTGTTCTCTTAAATTACACTAGCACAAGTAATCTTATTTACTACTCTTACTTTTCATTTTCAATATAGTGCTCTTCCACACTTCGCAGGTGTAGAGGAACACTATTTATGCGAGAATGATTACAAGAGCGTATTGTGATCAAATCACTATCAGATCACAACTTGTTGGGCATTATATGTATATTTATAATTTGCCAAAAATAAAAACTCACTTTTAGAAGTATAGAAAATGTAGTTATTAATCTATTTTTAAGGTGCCACTTTACTTTAGCCCTAATTTATACTTTGGCTATTTTAAAATAGCTGATGAAAAAGCTCATAATGGAAAGCAATTCAACTTGTGAGCCCAAAATAGATATGCCAGGGTTAATATATTCAGATTTGTTTTCTTTGTTCCATTTCTATTTTTTTTTAAATATAATTATAATCTCCACAGATGTCAACTAAACACACAGGAGTAAAATTAAGGAACATCGTTCTGATCATATTATTATTACTATTATTATTATTATTGTCTCCGCCAGGCCGAAAGGCATGGCGAGAGTATGTTTTCGCCCCTGTCCGTCCGTCCGTGTGTCCGTGTGTGTGTCCGTGTGTCCGTCCGTCATTCTGTCATTTTGTGTACAGCTAATCTCCGGCACCGTTGTCTTGATCGCAGAGAAACTGTACACACACACTCCCTGGGTGCCAGAGCAGAACCTCTGCTCCAAATTTTTCACATGGGCCTTTTATAGCGCCACCAGGAGGCCGATTTGTGCAAAACCCATTTTTGAACAGTACTCCTACAGATTTCGGCCAAAAATCCCCCAAATCGGTACACAGTATCTCTATAGTCATTAAAAGAAACGGCTCATTTCCGATTTTTCATATTCCATCCTGATTGGCAAAAATTGTCTTTCAAAGTTTGCAGGAGTACTCTGTTTCGAACAAAATGCCTCAAATCATGAACACAGCATGCAATTTCCGTGAAATTTTGCACACACATTCCCATTAGGCAGAGGAAAAAATGCTATTTGAAAATGTTCAAATCAGCCTCATGGTGGCGCTGTAACAGGCCGATTCGTGTTTTTACCTATAACTGCACCGATCAGTGTAAAACTTTGTATGCACACTCTCTAGAGGCCATGGAAAAACCTTTGCCCTGCATTTTTCACATTTGCCTTTTATAGCGCCACCAGGAGGCAGACTTATGTAAAACACATTTTTTGATATTAAGCCTTCAGATTTGATCAAAATTTCACGCAAATCGGTACACATGATCTCTATAGTCATGTGATCAAGACGGATCTGTTTGATTTTTCATATTCCATCCTGATTGGCTAACATTGACATGTAATGTTTGCAGGAGTGGCCCGTTTTGAACAAAATGCCACAAATCATGAACGCAGCGTCCGATTGCGCTGAAACCTTGAATGCACATTTGCACTACTTTTAGGAACAAATGCCACCCTTTTAACATTGGCCTGTTATAGCGCCACCAGCAGGTCAAATTTAGCAAAACAATTTTTTTGAACAAAATGCCTCAAATCATACATGCAGTGTCTGATTGCCGTGCACGGCCTAGGAATAAATGGCACCCTTTTCACATTGGCCTATTATAGCGCCACCAGGAGGCCATAATAACCTACCTGACCTGGCGGAGACTTGTGCTCCGAGGAGCACTTTTTCTAGTTATTATTATTATTACCCTTATTATTAATATTATTATTATTATTATTATTATTATTATTATTATTATTATTATTATTATTATTATTATTATTATTATTATATATTTTTCACAATTCTCTTGAATGAGTTTTAACCACTTAAAATTATATTCTTCATTGACCGGTGTCAATAAAGTATATCCTTAGCTTTTCCCTACACCAGACTTCAATAAATTGAGTGAAGGGCCACACATTGTACAATTGAATTGAAACTTGAAACTCATAGTGCTGAATTATGTTAAAACTGCATGAATTTGGTAGACATGCCAGACTACTTTACAATTAGGTCCTTTCGCAACAAGAATTTTTAGTTACATAATGTTTTTGTTTTTTTTACAGCTGTACTGTACTGTAGCCTGGTGTAGCTACTCTGACCAGGTTGCAATGAGGTTACAATGAAGAGATTACTTAAATAGAACAATCCACATCAATGCTGTATCAATTATTAAATAAATGTATACAGTATCTTATCTTATCTGATATGCACCACTCCATAGGTCACTGATATAGGCATATTATGTTATAAATATGGACTCAAGGTAGACTGTTTCACTGTTACATTATAAACATAAAACATTTGAGTAAATGCGGATGGAGGAATGCAGGTATATATGTACTCAAATGGTAAATATGAATTACTATTAATTGGAGTCGAGTTAAATTAATTTGTCTCAAAATCATTAAAATATGGCAGCCGGATGTTGAAAATGTTAATAAAGAAAACTAAGATCTCATGCAATCTCAAATTAAGAGTTTTTATAGCCTATTATTTGATTTAGAGATTAGGCTTCTTTTGGTTTGTCCAACTAATATCCCACATCAAATGAGAGCCTCATGTTTCTCATAAGAGTGTCATAATAACCAGAGAACTGAACGAGCTACAAAGATGGGAAATTGTTTTTCAGTAATATTTTTAAGTCAGACCCGTATGCCTCCATCAATTTGAAAGAAAACAAAAATAAACATTGGAGGCCAAAGCATTTTTATAGTTTTGTCCCAATTTGCTGGAAAGTATTATCAATGATAAAAGGTTGTCATTCAATTCATGAATTACTATTAACTAGACCATACCCGTGGGGGGATATGCGCACATTCTTTGGCAACCCGGGAGCCAGCGAAAACAAAAACGCTAATAAACAGCTGACTTATTAGCATACTGTAAATTAGAGTACAACCATTTTGAATCATTGAGATATTATGTAATATGCTATTTTTGACTGTTGCTACACTCAAAATATCAAATAACAAGTGTGAACCCAATTGTAATTCAAAATAAGAATGATACTGACTTAATGCTGTTCTTTTTTATTTATTTTATTGCTTAGCTTTCCCTGCTGCTACACTTAAAATATCAAATAACAAATGTGAACCCATCAAATCATATATTGTATCGTTATTGAGATATTTGCCATGAATATTGAGATATGAACTTTTGTAAATAGTAGTCTTGTAAATGTATTGAGTAATATACATCAACTGTTAATTTAAAAATAATTTGGTTTAATTTGATTTTTTAGGGCTTGAAAAAAACAATGCAGTAGCTCCTGATGTCTTTCTGATCTCCTGCTTTGAGCTTGGTCACTACGACTTCAACCTGCTTCATGACGCCATAGACAAGGAGCTCCCTAAGCATAAGAGACAATTGCTGCTAATGGCCCTGCCCAACATTACCATGAAGATCAACAAGAAGAAGAAAACAGCCCTGCAGGCAGACATCTGGAAGGTGGCTTTGCTGTCTGGTATTATGGCTGCATTGCCAGTTCGGGGCCTCTCAATCGCTGTGGATGTCGGCATTTTGCTGAAGGAGATAAAGAAGTATTATACAGCTTTCGGCCTTGATGATGAGAGCCTGCAGGAACTTGCAGAGATATCAACTGTGTCAGTGGAGGTGCTGAAGGCTGTAATGAAATACACACAACACATGACGTTTACTCTCAATTCGGTTATAGCACAACTTATTACCACCGCAAGTTTTGAAGTTGTGGAAAATTCTGTCCTAGTCCCTTTCATAGGTTCCGGTATAGCAGCGGGAATGTCCTTTTACACCACACGCTCTTTGTTGAACAAATGTCTTGATCAGCTGTCAACTGATGCCCACAATGTTCTGATGAAGGCACTGCAGTGTGAAAATGCTGGCTGTCAGTGAGAAAAACAAACATAGATAGATTGATTGATCTGATTAATCAACACTTGTAAATGCACAAATAAGCTTGTTGTTCATGATTGTAACAACATGAACAACAGGAAACGCTATATGATGAAAAGCACATTCATTGTTAGTTTATTCGGTTAGGGGGAGCTTCATAACCTTAAAATACAAATTTTTAACTCTATTATTAGGTGCATGGTAAGAGCCTGTCACCAAATTATCGCTTTTTTACATTTAGTTAATAAGGTGGTCCCATTGAGATGAAAACATATTTTCCAAGAGAGACCTGGGCCAAGAAAGCAGTAAAATGCAAAGCTTTCAACTAAATGTAATACACAAACACAGGATAATACTTGCAACAGGGGCACACCAATCACTTATGATTCTTACTGAATTCAATTTTATTATGTTTCTTTTGCTTAATGTTTTTCGAAAAGCACATTTAATTGTATGCAATGTGCTATACAGATGCCTTGGCTTGCCTTGAAGGGATACAGAATATTACTTTACCAAGAGATCAACAAGATGCAAAGTTTTGAAAAAATGTGATACTCAAAACAATACTGTAACACTGTAATAAGAGGAACTTGAAATCACATACACTTGTTGTAGCTTGAGTAGTTTGACAGGCCAAAATATGTACTGCACAGACTTGAGTGTACAATGAGTGAATATTTTGATTGTGCATAGTATGTTGTTGTAAATGAGGTAAATTGGAAAATGTATAGATTTACTGGTACAAGTGTAAATCTGTGGCACAGGAAATCTACATAATTCACAGCATTATGTACCGTATAGATGTATCAACGGACTGGGAAATTATTTCAGAGGGAGAAATCTGGTTGTGTCGGGATGGAGGAGTGCTCGTTTTGTTTAACTCAACATCCTGTAATCTTTAAACAGGTGATGACTATTCTGTCCACCACGGCTCACCAACTCAGACTGTGGATGGCTGCTCAGTGTGGGTACTCGCTCACCTGGTGGCTTTCAGGCATTACATGCCTCATGATCATCAAGGCCTCACTGTCAGGACTATATTCTTTTCAAGTGATGTAAAGAGTCATAAGACTTCATACATAGCCAGCCATAATTCAGTGGAAAGTGAAAAAAACAAGCACTAACTGCCACCTGGGAAATTGACTGATTGGTTAATGCTGATGGGCCAATAGTTCTCGCAATGGCCACACCCATCCAGAACAGACTGATAAATGTATTTTTCTTCTATCTACTTGCTTAAATAGCCTACTGTTGACTCTATTATATGACAAATGGTAAATGGTGCATTTATATAGCGCTTTTATCCAAAGCGCTTTACATTGATTGTGCCATTCACCCATTCACACACACATTCATACAACACCGATGGCGGAGGAAACCATGCAAGGCACCAACCTGCTCATCGGGAGCAATTAGGGGTTCAGCGTCTTGCTTAAGGACACTTCGACACTAACTCTGGGGGAGCGCCCCAGCCCGGGATCGAACTGGGAACCTTGCGGTTTTCCAGTTCACTCTACCCGGCCACGGGTAGAGACAAATACTGTATATTACTATGCAATATACTGCAATATGGTGGGAATCTATTTTGTTTAACTTTCTCTTATATCTGGGTGTTATTGTAATGATGACAAAATGTTTTCTTTTTTCTGTTAATAATCAATAAAATGCTCTCCAAAAAGAAATGTGAGTTCTCATTTCTCAGTAAAAGGCATCTCAGGTCTCCTACCGAACGTCAATGGACAAAATGGCCTCACATGGCATACAATAGTATCAAATGCCATTAAATACAATAGTATCTTACACAAAACTGCTGTTAATAAGGTATTCATAAACTCAAAGTCTAATGCCTCACACACACTGCATGACTTCCAAAGTCATCAGTCATCAGATCACTGTGTCCACTACGCAACACTGTCAATCTGTGACGGGATCACATATCCCGTCACAGATTGAGAGACATGTACTGCTCCTAGCCCTGCACAACATTACCATGAAGATCCACCAGAAGAAGAAGAAAGCTCTGAAGGCAGACATCTGGAAGGTGGCATTGCTGTCTGGTTTTGTGGCTACAGTGCCATGGTCAGGCCTCTCATTCTCTTTTTTTTTTTATCCCGCGATTTTGTAACCCTATTTTTTACACCCAGTGCCAATTGTCTATGTAATCCTGGGCACTACCTTCCCTCTGCCAACCTAGGGAGACCAGGGCCGAGCTCATGCCTCCTTCAATGCATGAGAGCCAACTGACCTTCTTTTCACCTGACAGGGGAGAGTTTCCCTGGTTGGACGTAGCGCGTGGAAGGAACACGTTATTCCAACCAGTTCCCTTCCCCTCCATCAGGCGCCCCGGCTGGCCAGGGGGAGGCAGTATAGTGACCAGGATTACTGCATGTTTTTGTGAGGGTACCTACCCTAGGAGACACGTGGAGAACATGCAAACTCCACACAGAACCGTGTGGAGTGAGAGGCCTCTCATTCTCTGTGGATGCGAGCATTTTGTTGAAGGAGATAAAGAAGTATTATACGGTTTTCGGCCTTAATGATGAGAGCCTGCAGAAACTTGCAAAGATATCAGATGTGTCAGTGGAGGAGCTGAAGGCGGAAATGAAATACACAGGACATGTGAAGTTTACTCTCGAATGGGTTATAGCACAACTTAGTACCACTGCACGTGTTTTGGGAGGTACTGCTGAGTTTCTACTCAGCCTGATCCCTATCATAGGTTCCGCTATAGTAGGGGGATTGTCCTTTGCATCCACACGCTATTTGTTGAACAAATGTCTGGACGAGCTGACAACTGATGCCCACAATGTTCTGATGAAGGCTGCAATGCCTACCGCATTGTGAAAATGCTGTCTGTCAGTGAGAAAAACAAACGTAGATAGATTGATCTGAATAATCAACAATTGTAAATGCAAAAATAAAGCTTGTTGTTCATGATCATAACAACATGAACAACAGGAAAACGCAAATGATGAAAAGCACATTAATTGTTTGTTTATTCGGTAGGAGCTTTAATAACCTTGAAATACATACTTTTTAAATATATTATTAGGTGCATGGTAAGAGTCTGTCACCACATTATCACTTTTTTACATTTAGTTAATCAGGTGGTCCCATTGAGATGAAAACAACTTTTCCAAGAGAGACCTGGGCCAAGACAGCAGTAAAATACAAAGCTTTCAACTAAATACAATACATAAACACAGGATCATACTTGCAACAGGGGCACACCAATATATGATTCTTTCTAACTAAATTCAAAAGTCATTTTATTATGTTTCTTTTGCTCAATGTTTTTTGAGTGAATATTTGGTTGTGCATTGATGGTCCATTGTGGAACCTTGGGCCGTCAACCGTTACTTTATAGAGTGTGGAGCACTGAGGTAGTGCTCTAGTCAGAAGGCAGGCCTTGATAGCCACAGCTTTGATATACTGAATGTAATAGATATGAACTTCAGAATTCTCCAGGCGCTCAACTGAACGCTTGTTTGCATGCAGACTTTGATGTGGAGCGAATTGCCTTCGTGATATCAGGTCGTATTGTTTAAATATCATTAATTTGCTGTTCTTTTATTCACATATTATAGAGGGAATCTCTCTTGTTTGTCAATAAAGATGCCTTGCTCAGATGAACGGTAATTTCTGTGTATGTCGTCTATAAACTGGACTTTAGGGTTTTATTGAACCAAGAGTGACAGGACTGCCACGGCACATCAGCATATAGTATGTTGTTGTAAATGAGATAAATTGGAAAATGTATAGATTTACTGGTAAAAGTGTAAACTGAGGAATTATTTCAGAAGGAGAAATCTGGTCGAGTCGGGATGGAGGAGTGCTCGTTTTGTTTAACTCAACATCCTGTACTTTAAACAGGTGATGACTATTATGTCCACCACCACAGCTCACCAACTCAGACTGTGGATGGCTGCTCAGTGTGGGCACTCGCTCACCTGGTGGCTCACTCAGGCATTACATGCCTCATGATCATCAAGGCCTCACTGTCAGCAATCGTACCTTCTTTTCAAGTGATGTAAAAAGTCATAACAGTAATAGACTTCATACATATCCAGTCATAATTCAGTCGAAAGTGAAAACGAGCACTCGCCCTCTCTCCTTAAATACTGCTTGATTCTATTATCTTGATGTGACAGTTATACTGTATCTATTATGTCTTTAAACAATTTACAATTTAGGCATTTAGCAGACACTCTTAATCCAGAGCGATTTACAGTAAGCAAGGAGAACACAAGATAATACATCAAATGCATACTGTAGGAATAGTAATCTAATAATAGAGAAATACATAAGTAAACCAATAATCTAATATTAACTAATACATATAAACCAAGAACCTATCAGCCTGTACATTGAAACTATACACACTATAGGATGCCAGGTCAACAATGACCTGGCATCTATAACATGCTATCTAAGTTACAACAGGACCAATATGGTGGAAATCTATTTTATTCAACTTTTGTTTATATCTGGGTGTTATTGTAATGATGACAAAATGTTTATCCCTTTTTCTGTTGACAATAAATAAAATTCTATCCAAAAAGAAATGTGAGTTCTCATTTATCACAGTAAAAGGCATAATTTCCTTGGACTAAAATCCTTCAGTTGTTCAGGTCAGAAATAATGTTGTCAGTTATTAGCCATCAGGCCAAAAGGCATCAAGTCTCAGGTCTCCTACCGAACAACGATGGACAAAATGTCCTCACATGTAATAGTATCTAACACAAGACTGCTGTTAATAAAGTATTCATAAACTTAAAGTCTAATGCCTCACACACACTGCATGTGTCATCAAAGTCATCAGTCATCAGATCACTTTGCCCACTACACAACATTCTCAATCTGTGACGGGATCACATATTACAAGATTTCACCAGGCCACAATAATACAAAGGCAATATACTGTATATCTACTATTCGAAAAAGCAGATCGACAAGCCCATCAACAACTTGTAGATTGGCTATTTTCTAAAACATCTTTAGTGATATTGTGATAGTAATCATTACTATAGAGTGTTTGTTCAGTAACAGGGATCTCCCCGTCTCTCGAGCTCTTTAATACAAATGAAATACATTTTCAGCTCGGGATACCAATTCTATCCAATCAGGGGAGAGAACTCACACAGGATAAAGAATAAACAAGTGATAACTCAAAGGAATGAGCAGACACAATTGGAACTGGATCACTACAACATTGAAACAGATAAATCCTGATTGGCTGATATTTTTTGACCCACCTGAAACTAAATGTTCTCTTTATTAAAGAGACATGGAGACCCCTGTTACTGAACTGAACAAACAATCTATAGCAATGATTACTATGAAACTATAGTGCTTTAACCTTTTTAACACAAAACGTGTTGTTTTAACCAAAAAATATCACTAATACCCAACCTTTAATGTGGGGGTTCTTGACAGTTTGAATACGCTTGTATGTATTACTGCTGGAGCTGAAGGTGTATCTTGACAGTGTCAAAGCAGAATGATTAGATTTTTTCCACAATGAAATCTGTATAGGAGAATCACTGATTTACCACTATGTGAATAATCTATCCTAAACTCTCATCCCTCCATTCTTTATCCAATCTTTATCCGCTCCCTCAGGTCTGGTGATGCCAACCTCCTGGTGGTCCCCAAGACAAAGAAACTAACCTGGGGTGACAGGGCTTTCTCAGTTGCTGCCCCCTCCCTATAAAACTCACTCCCAGCTCACATCAAAGCTGACCCCCACCCTCACCATGTTTAAAACCACACTCAAAACCCACCTTTTAAGATTCACATTCCCTACCTAAATCAAATCCCCCTTCTCTACCTGTTTGTTTGTTTTGAACCTTTTTATTAAATAGGCTTTCACTATTTTGAATTAAAAAAAAATCATAATAATCAAATGGACATAATAGGGTCTCTGCCCGATAGCAACGATATTAAAAAACGGCCTTAAAAACTCACCTTTCGGGAGGCAAAAAGAGGAGGTAGTACCACTTTCCCGTTAGACGACCCCCCCCCCCCCCCATTTTTTGTACATATGTGTTTTTTTTTTCTTTTTTTTTCTTTATGCATCTTTGTTTTGTTTGTACATATAGTTATTTTCAGTGTATTTTGTGTTGATATTTGAACTGTTTGGTTGCTACTATATATGTCTATGAACTGAATATCAAGGACCTCAATGGAAACAAGACCGCAAGGACTTTTTTGGACGGACCTTTTAGACAAAGTATTATAAATGTAATTGTGATGTTTACATTTTTTGCCTAATAAAATATTCAATCAATCAATCAATACAGTATATATACATATAGTTGTTAAAACACAGAACACAATCAATAGGTGGTAAGGCAGAATGTGACAGGTCTGCAGTGGATATCAGACGTGGGCTGGATGAAATCTCATTTACTCGTTTTATGCCTCACCTCAGAGTCCTGAGTCTGGCCATCCGTCGTGGAGAGATAGCAGATCTCAAAGACTTCTTGTTAAAAATACATCCTGACAATGACCCTGACAACAGACATGACAATACATACCTCTGTATTTAAGCTGCTGATTCAAACTGACACAGGGTTTTTAAATATTCACAAGGTATTATATTTATTGTGAAGTCTTCATGGTGTTTCTTCAGGTAAATTTGCACCCCTTCCGTCAGAGTGGCTGGATGCTGGTGGATGGGTGTGTACTAAGAGGACAAGAGGACATAGGAACAGCAGAAACCACCCTGTTGGAAGTGTCTGACCTCAGGCCAGAGTATAATACTGTTTATTACACAGCTTGGATGAATGCTTGATTCTGATCGGTAAATTATTATTATTTCTTGATAATGACCGATGAGCTCTATAACGGACCGCTGTCTAATCAAAGGCTCAGAACACCTGCTCATGTCAACCTGCGCTGCTTGGTTTTATGCTTTATCCAACATGACAGCCATGTAAACAAACAAACAATGTCATTTACAAATAAACGTTGCTCTCAAATATGTTTTTGAAAACATTTGAAGTGAGAAGTGGGCTCCCGGAGAGACAACAAACTTTCTCTTTGGGTCTCCAGCTCAAAAGTTCGGGAACCACCACACAAACTGACTGAGCCACCAGGCACCATCAACCACGCAGTTTTTTTTAACAAAATAATTTCATAAATAAAAGCAAAAAAATAAAACTCACATGTAGCCAGTCAGGAAATGTCCCTCCTAGGCTACTGTGGAGATAGACATGCCACAGCCCCTCCCACTTCCTGTTTTCCAAATTGTTTGGTTCACTATAAAATCCACACTGTGCAGTCGCTTCTCCCTCTTCGATCCCTGTTGTAGCAGGTTGCCTCTGCTCGGTGCATATTGTAGATAATAGGTGAAAGTACATACTATGTTTTACCTGCTTGAGGCTGACCCTTTGTTTGTCACACTTTAGGCCCTGCTCCATAGTGACTCTGCTCTCCTGTGTTGTGCCTTCCACATGGGTTGTGTTCAATAGTCAGACAGAGGTAATTGTCAATATTTTGTTTGTATATAGTAGATCTGTTTTACAGTGTATTGTGTATCATTTGTTTCTTTTGTAGACACTGACTGCCACTGCTGTTTTGTTATGTTTGGGTTTTGTTTTATAATTATTTCAGTTATTTTACTATTTCCCCCAAGAACTATTTAAGCTCTTATATTAATACTGTTTTTATACTCAATTACTGTGAATAATAACCTTTTCTTCTCTGTTTCCGAGTGCTACAGGATTGGTGGAGCAAGTGGCCCTCTGGACGGGTTAGGTGGCTAGGCTCACAGCGGTGCCCCCCCCCCCCTTATTGGAATTTTGCACTCAACCTCCTTTGCATGCTTTTGCTTTAATGTATTGAATGCCTTAGCTTCTCATCTTAGGGTGTGTAGGACACCTAGTCGTGCTAGGCCATAATTACCCTCCCTTCCTTGTGGCTACAGCCTACCATCCTGTGGTACTCCCTTTTCCCTTTTCTTATTGCAGTTTTTAGTAGTGTATCAAGTATAGATTATATAGTGTCTATTTTTAAATGATCTTTAAACCATTCTATACAATAAAGTACTTTTAATTATTGATGAATTGTTGAATAAAAACTATTGTAATCTTGGGGGGAAATCCTTGTCGCAGTCCAATTTATTGTCACATGTGTATTAAGAATCTGTTCAGTTTTTAGTATTTAAAGTGTCTGTATAAATTAAAACTTCTAAACCAAACCCGGGCCACGGCCCGGTTACATTCTGGCGTAGTCGGCAGTGACACAGGGACTGTTAGATGGGCTTATGTGACAAGGATTTATACATTTTTATTTAGTACATTTTTTTTTGGTGGGATTAAAACAACAGCAGTGTGCACATCGAAGAACTGGATGAGCCCCAGTGCTTCCTTACATTATCCCTCCCAACCAAGTTGAAGTGCTCCCATTAACCGTGCTGCATTGACTCTTCCTCGTTCATGCCATGGCCGGTGAACTTCAAGATTACATTGCTGGCTTACTATACTTAAAGGCTATACTTAAAATAATCACACAACTTGTCTTTACTTGAATTACTTTATTTATAGCATGAAAATTAAAACCACCTTAAACAGTGAAGTATCTCCCAGACCGTCATATATGCTAAAATTGATATACAAAGGTTTTTACATAGAGTCATTTCATTCAGAATAACAGCATCCGAAGTGATTGACTTGGAACTTAACCAGCAACTGTTTCTCTGAATTGAAGTGCTTTCTTCAATAAGACACATTCCTCCAAACATCAAAGGATTAGATAGACAATGGACAAAGTTAAACACTCAACAGCTGTGATGTAATCTGATGTTCGTAGCATAAATTACTGTAGGCCACGAACTGATCTAATCATTAGATTTGAACACGGAGCAATTTTTCTTTATAGTATAAACATCCTGGTAAAGATGTTTACAGTAGGTAATAAAAACAGGTTCTCAGTGATTAGGTCTTGGGATCTGTTTGATTAAAGAGGAAGCCTCTCTAGATAGAAAACAGTCAGATTGAAGAGATTATGATGTTCCTTAAAATTCTTGTTTGTTAACTGTTGTATATTTATATAAATGTATTTTTACACTCCTTTTAAAGCTCAGGACATACTGAACACGAATTATTAAAGAATATTCCATTTTAGGTTGTAGTTTGGCCACAGGAACATAAACTGTAGTGTCAGAAGTTACCTTCATGCAAATGTGTGTGATAAGCCTAGCAAGACTCGCTGTGCGCTCGGCCGGAGCGGATCAGCTCCACTTTTTGTGAATACTCCTGAAGTTAATAAAATAAAAGACTTGGAGAATAATATCCATCGGATCATCTCGTTCCTTCTGTGCTGCACTTGTGTGTGTACACAAACGGTTCAAAGGTATGCAAAGTCTGTGTGTGTTGTACTACGTTTTTGGATACACCGACTTATTTGTGTATCCCAAAGGTCAAATTAGCCATTTTGGGGGATAAACAATTACCTCAAAAACAGATATACATTAGTGTAATATCACTTATACAGTATGCCAATATCTCATTGGGCTGATCAGTTGAAACACTTTTAAACCCATAATTTTGTCCCCATAGTTACTGCACTTTGGCTTTGTAGGGCAGTGTTGTTCATTGATATTTCCAAGCAAAGATTGACTTCTCAGGAATGAAAAATTGCCTTTACGTCAGAATTTGTTCTGACACCGACCCTGGCCTTACATGAAGGAAAACATTTGGAATGGTCATGAGAGCTGATTTTATTTTTAAGCTCTAACGTTACCTGAAGGCACCCTGACCTACACAGTAAATAATAAGCAGTGAAGCTTTTGCATAATTTTATAATATGTAATAATACAATATCACGTATCACTTAGTGATCAATTTGAACTGGACAGACGTGATCACTATGTGCTTTTTCCACTGTATTGTTTGTGGAAACCAGTAGAAACAGCCCTAGATGCTTAAGGCTGTAGGGGGTGGAACCATGAAGGACTGCCCCTCCAGTATGTAAGGAGAAGTGAGACTGGTACCACTCCAAAAACCTAAAGCAAGCCTCAGAGTTGTTTTCTAGCACATCTTGACTTAACAGAATAACATTGAACCAATCTTCTGTCTCCAGTCTGGTTGCACCTCCACAAGGGCAAAAACGGCAACAATTATTTGCCTTCCATCTATTCCTTTTCGTTCTTTATTATTCAATATAGTTTCTTCTTCCTTTTCTTTTTTTTTCTCCACTATTATTATTGTCAAGATGGCTGAAGAAGCCTTTTGCGTGATTGATGAGGATGAAGTACAAGCCTTGACAGACGCCCTGCTGGGGAATCAGTCCATGGCCTCAGCAGTGGGCAAGATTCAGGATTACTTAACACAGCTGGACAATGTGCAGCTGAACATCGCTGTCACAGGGGAGTCAGGCTCTGGAAAGTCAACATTCGTCAATGCCTTCCGAGGTTTGGGGGATGAAGGGCCCAACTCTGCCCCAACTGGCGTTGTGGAGACCACCAAAGAGACGAAAGGATATCCCTGCCCTAAATACCCAAATGTCACATTGTGGGATCTCCCTGGTATTGGTTCAGATGAATTCAAAGCAGAAGAATACCTTGTTGATGTTGAATTTAAACGCTATGATTTCTTCATCATTGTCGCATCGGGACGCTTCAGAGAATGTCATGTTCTGCTGGCCAGTGAGATTCAGAAAATGAAAAAGAACTTCTACTTTTTACGCAATAAGATTGATAACAACATTGCGGCTGAGAAGAGAAAGAAAACATTCACCGTGGAAAAGACACTGGAAGCCATCCGACAAGAATGCATCAAAGGTTTGACTGTTTAACTCTTGTTCTCTTAAATTACACTAGCACAAGTACTCTTATTTACTACTCTTACTTTTCATTTTCATTTTCATTTCATTTCAAATATCAATTAAAAATATAGTGCTCTTCCACACTTCGCAGGTGTAGAGGAACACTATTTATGCGAGAATGATTACAAGAGCATATTGTGATCAAATCACTATCAGATCACAACTTGTTGGGCATTATATGTATATTTATAATTTGCCAAAAATAAAAACTCACTTTTAGAAGTATAGAAAATGTAGTTATTAATCTATTTTAAGGTGCCACTTTACTTTAGCCCTAATTTATACTTTGGCTATTTTAAAATAGCTGATGTAAAAGCTCATAATGGAAAGCAATTCAACTTGTGAGCCCAAAATAGATATGCCAGGGTTAATATATTCAGATTTGTTTTCTTTGTTCCATTTCTATTTTTTTTTTAAATATAATTGTAATCTCCACAGATTTCAACTAAACACACAGGAGTAAAATTAAGGAACATCGTTCTGATCATATTATTATTATTATTATTATTATTATTATTATTATTACCCTTATTATTATTATTATTATTATTATTATTATTATTATTATTATTATTATTATTATTATTATTATTATTATTATACATTTTTCACAATTCTCCTGAATGAGTTTTAACCACTTAAAATTATATTCTTCATTGACCGGTGTCAATGCAGTATATCCTTAGCTTTTCCCTACACCAGACTTCAATAAAGTGAGTGAAGGGCCACACATTGTACAATTGAATTGAAACTTGAAACTCATAGTGCTGAATTATGTTAAAACTGCATAAATTTGGTAGACATGCCAGACTACTTTACAATTAGGTCCTTTCTCAACAAGATTTTTTAGTTACATAATGTTTTTTTGTTTTTTTTTTACAGCTGTACTGTACTGTAGCCTGGTGTAGGCCTACTCTGACCAGGTTGCAATGAGGTTACAATGAAGAGATTACTTAAATAAAACAATCCACATCAATGCCGTATCAATTATTAAATAAATGTATACAGTATCTTATCTTATCTGATATGCACCACTCCATAGGTCACTGATACAACACATTGTAGGCATATTATGTTATAAATAAGGTAGACTGTTTCACTGTTACATTATAAACATAAAACATTTGAGTAAATGCGGATGGAGGAATGCAGGTATATATGTACTCAAATGGTAAATATGAATTACTATTAATTGGAGTCGAGTTAAATTAATTTGTCTCAAAATCATTAAAATATGGCAGCCGGATGTTGAAAATGTTAATAAAGAAAACTAAGATCTCATGCAATCTCAAATTAAGAGTTTTTATAGCCTATTATTTGATTTAGAGATTAGGCTTCTTTTGGTTTGTCCAACTAATATCCCACATCAAATGAGAGCCTCATGTTTCTCATAAGAGTGTCATAATAACCAGAGAACTGAACGAGCTACAAAGATGGGAAATTGTTTTTCAGTAATATTTTTAAGTCAGACCCGTATGCCTCCATCAATTTGAAAGAAAACAAAAATAATCATTGGAGGCCAAAGCATTTTTATAGTTTTGTCCCAATTTGATGGAAAGTATTATCAATGATAAAAGGTTGTCATTCAATTCATGAATTACTATTAACTAGACCATACCCGTGGGGGGATATGCGCACATTCTTTGGCAACCCGGGAGCCAGCGAAAACAAAAACGCTAATAAACAGCTGACTTATTAGCATACTGTAAATTAGAGTACAACCATTTTGAATCATCGAGATATCAGATATGTAATATGCTATTTTTGATTGTTGCTACACTCAAAATATCAAATAACAAGTGTGAACCCAATTGTAATTCAAAATAAGAATGATACTGACTTAATGCTGTTCTTGTTTTGTTTTTTTATTGCTTAGCTTTCCTTGCTGCTACACTTAAAATATCAAATAACAAATGTGAACCCATCAAATCATATATTGTATCGTTATTGAGATATTTGCCATGAATATTGAGATATGAACTTTTGTAAAGGGGCCCTAAAATTCAATAGTAGTCTTGTAAATGTATTGAGTAATATACATCAACTGTTAATTTAAAAATAATTTGGTTTAATTTGATTTTTTAGGGCTTGAAAAAAACAATGTAGCAGCTCCTGATGTCTTTCTGATCTCCTGCTTTGAGCTTGGTCACTACGACTTCAACCTGCTTCATGACGCCATAGAAAAGGAGCTCCCTAAGCAGAAGAGACATGTACTGCTCCTAACCCTGCCCAACATTACCATGAAGATCCACGAGAAGAAGAAAACAGCCCTGCAGGCAGACATCTGGAAGGTGGCTTTGCTGTCTGGCATTGTGGCTACAGTGCCAGTTCCAGGCCTCCCATTCACTGTGGATGTCGGCATTTTGCTGAAGGAGATAAAGAAGTATTATACAGCTTTCGGCCTTGATGATGAGAGCCTGCAGAAACTTGCAGAGATATCAACTGTGTCAGTGGAGGAGCTGAAGGCTGTAATGAAATACACACAACACATGAAGTTTACTATCAAATCGGTTATAGCACAACTTATTACCACCACAAGTTTTGAAGTTGTGCAATGTTATGCTGAGTACTATATATTCAGCCTAGTCCCTATCATAGGTTCCAGTATGTCCTTTGCCACCACACACTATTTGTTGAAAAAATATCTTGAGGAGCTGGCAACTGATGCCAAAAATGTTCTGATGAAGGCATTGTCAGTGTGAAAATGCTGGCTGTCAGTGAGAAAAACAAATGTAGATAGATTGATCTGAATAATCATCACTTGTAAATGCATGATTGTATGAACAACAGGAAACGCTATGATGAAAACCCCATTAATTGTTTGTTTATTCAGTTAGGAGGAGCTTTAATAACCAGTTAAAATACATATTATTCGGTGCATGGTAAGAGTCTGTCACCACTTTATCACTTTTTTTATTTAGTTAATGAGGTGGTCCCATTGAGATGAAAACATATTGTCCAAGAGAGACCTGGAACAAGACAGCAGTAAAATACAAAGCTTTCAACTAAATGTAATACATAAACACAGGATAATACTTGCAACAGGGGCACACCAATCATACACATGATTCTTACTAAATTCAGAAGTCATTTTATCATGTTTCTTTTGCTTAATGTTTTTTGTAAAGCACATTTAATTGAATTTCTGCAATATGCTATACATATGTCTTGTCTTGTCTTGTCTTGCCTTGCCTTGCCTTGCCTTGCCTTGAAGGGATAAAGAATATCACTTTTTCAGGAGAGGCTTGAGAGACCTTTACCAAGAGATCAACAAGATGCAAAGTTTTGACAAAATGTGATACTCAGAACAATACTGTAACACTGTAATAACAGGAACTTTAAATCACCTACACTTGTTGTAGCTTGACTAACTTGACAGGCCAAAATAGGTACTGTACAGACTTGAGTGTACAATGAGTGTATATTTTGATTGTGCATAGTATGTTGTTGTAAATTAGATAAATTGAAACATTTATAGATTTACTGGTAAAAGTGTAAATCTGTGGCGCAGGAAATCTACATGATTCCCAGCGTATGTACCGTATAGATGTATCAGCGGACTGAGAAATTATTTCAGAGGGAGAAATCTGGTCTTGTGGGGATGGAGGAGTGTTCGTTTTGTTTAACTCAACATCCTGTAATCTTTAAACAGGTGATGAATATTCTGTCCACCACGGCTCACCAACTCAGACTGTGGATGGCTGCTCAGTGTGGGTACTCACTCACCTGGTGGCTCACTCAGGCATTACATGCCTCATGAACATGAAGGCCTCACTGTCAGCACTCGTACCCTCTTTTCAAGTGATGTAAAAAGTCATAAGACTTCATACATATCCAGTCATAATTCAGTTGAAAGTGAAAAAAACAGCACTCGCCCTCTCTCCAACCCATCCAATCTAGCACTAACTGCCACCTGGGAAATTGACTGATTGGTGCTGATGGGCCAATAGGCCTTGTAATGGCCACAGCCATCCAGAACAGACTGATATGTGTCTTTGTCTTCTATCTATTGCTAAAATACTGTTGACTCTAGTTTGTGACGATTATACTGTATATTACTGCACTAATCAATAATATGTCTGCAGGACAATATGGTGGACATCTATTGTAATGATGACAAAATGTTTATCCCCTTTTCTGTTGATAATCAATAAAATTCTCTCCAAAAAGAAATGTGAGTTCTCATTTCTCACAGTAAAAGGCATCTGTCCTTGGACTAATAGCCTTCAGTTGTTCAGTTCAGAAATAATGTTGTCAGTTATTAGCCCATCAGGCCAAAAGGCATCAAGTCTCAGGTCTCCTACCGAACAACGATGGAGAAATGTCCTCACATGTAATAGTATCTAACACAAAACTGCTGTTAATAAAGTATTCATAAACTTAAAGTCTAATGCTTCACACACACTGCATGTGTCATCATCAGTCATCAGATAACTGTGCCCACTACACAACACTCTCAATCTGTGACGGAATCACATATTACAAAATTTCACCAGGCCACGATATACAAAGGCAATATACAGTACTGTATATCTACTATTTGAAAGAGCCGATCGACAAGCCCATCAACAACTTGTAGATTGGCTATTTTCCAAAACATATTTAGTGATATTGTGATAGTAATCATTACTATAGAGTGTTCAGTAACAGGGATCTCCCCGTCTCTCGAGCTCTTTAATACAAATGAAATACATTTTCAGCTCGGGATACCAATTCTATCCAATCAGGAGAGAGAACTCACACAGGATATAGAATAAACAAGTGAAATTTGAAGTGATAACTCAAAGGAATGAGCAGACACAATTGGAACTGGATCACTACAACATTGAAACAGATAAATCCTGATTGGTTGACATTTTTCCACCCACCTGAAAATAAATGTTAAGAAGGCCTTTGTCAGAGGACCTGAGGGATCTCACATTGTCCTTAGGGGGCAGTAGGTCCGAAATATAAGGTGGGGCGGGGCCTGGGGCCAGCCCGTGTAATGCTTTATAAGTAGTTAAGATAATTTTAAAATCTATTCTGGACCTAATTGGTAGCCAGTGCAGTGCGGCTAACACCGGAGTTATGTGTGCTCTGCGGTTGGTGTTAGTGAGGATTCTGGCTGCCGTATTCTGTACAAGTTGAAGTCGGGATAATGATGAACGGCTTTAACCTTTTAACAAAACATATCACTTACCCAACCTTTAATGTGGGGGTTCTTGACAGTTTTAATACCGCTTGTATGTATCACTGCTGGAGCTGAAGGAGTATCTTGACAGTGTCAAAGCAGAATGATTAGCCTTTTTTCCATAATGAAATTTGTATAGGAGAATCACTGATTTACCACTATGTGAATAATCTATCCTAAGCTCTCATCCCTCCATTCTTTATTCAAAATGTATGTACAGTAATGCTCCCTCAGGTCTGGTGATGCCAACCTCCTGGTGGTCCCCAAGACCAAGAAACTAACCTGGGGTGACAGGGCTTTCTCAGTTGCCGCCCCCTCCCTATAAAACTCACTCCCAGCTCACATCAAAGCTGCCCCCCCCACCCTAGCCACGTTTAAAACCACACTCAAAACCCACCTTTTAAGATTCACATTCCCTACCTAAATCAAATCCGCCTTCTCTACCTGTTTGTTTGTTTGTTTTGAACCTTTTTAACCATTCTTTTCCCTAATAAAGTTGTTTTCATTTTGTTTCTGTTTTGTAAAGCGACTTTGAGTAGGCCTATTTAGAAAAGCGCTGTGTAAATTGTAAGTATAATTATTATTATAATTATTATTATCAGATACAAGCTATGCTCCAGATCATGAGGCGGTTGGGATGGAGCTGGGTGGGAGTGCTGTTTAGTGACTTTGACTACGGCCACAATGCCGCCCGGATCCTCCAGGCTGACCTGGCCCGCTCCGGTCTGGGCTATGTGGCCTACGTGGAGGTGATGCCCTGGCCCGGTCTGGTCTGGGCTGTGTGGCCTACGTGGAGGTGGTGCCCTGGGACGGTGACCCGGCCGAACTCCAGAGGATCGTCGCTGTGATGAAGGAATCCACGGCTCGCGTTGTCATTGAGTTCATGTACGGGATCAAAGTGGTCCGTCTGCTGGAGGAGGTTGTGTATGATGCATAATTATAAGGAATCTGGAATGAGTTACATTGAAGTGAAGACATAAAAATATATATTAATTTAATGTCAAGCATTTTTTATTAAGTGAAATGCAATTTCATCATTCTTTTGTAGGTTCATCAATTTGAAAGTTCAGCCATTTTGTATTTTCTTTGACACTTCCTAGTTAGTTCACTTTAATCTCAGTACTTCTCTGCACAATAAGCAACCAAATAATCACACCATTCACGAAATTGTTTTATTATTTTAATAGTGTTATATTGCATTGAAATATAATACCATATTGCATTGCAAGTGCGTTTTGCTTATGCTTCAAGCATGAGCAAAACGCATTGTGCAATAAAGCAAGTCATCTGCATCTGAGGAGTGTGGTGTGGTCCCTTCTTTTGAAAGTAATTTCTTTGTATTTTTATGTGTGTATATATGTATATAATGCTTTTTTTAATTAATTGCATACTTTGCCATACAGTGTCACACACCAGTTGTGAAAATAGCCAATCTACGAGCTTGTAGATCGGCTACTTTCACAATTTCGATTTTTTAAATTATATAATAATTCAATTCAATTCAATTCAAATTCAAACAACTTTATTTTCCTTTCGGAACTTCGTTTGTGGTTAAAAAGACAAACATACATATAGTCAATACATATATACCTATGTCACAATAAAAGAAAGTACAAAGTACATTTAAAACTACTTCTTAAAAGCATGATAAAACTTAAAAGCATGATAAAAATCACACCCTGTGTGAAGTGGGCGGTGTCTTGCTAGCTAATCACAATACTGAATGGAGTCAACCAATCATGTACAAAAGATAAATACATTTATTGAAACACTCTTTATGTATCACTAGCCAATCACAGCATGTGTCTTGCTAGCTAATCACAATACTGAATGGAGTCAACCAATCATGTACAAAAGATACATTTTTATTTATTCATATATTAATATATTATTTTATATATTCATTTATTGAAACACTCTTTATGATGGATGAAACCATAACTTAAAAAAAACAAATTTATTGTTTTTTTTAAAGTTATGGTTTCTTATATAGGGCTATGCACATGTGTCTTGTGACACTGGCCAATCACAGTCCTGAATAGACTGTGATTGGCCAATCACGGTGCAGGGTTAGGCGGGGTCATTTTTGGCCAATCACAGCGCAGGATTTGTTGTACAAATATCCAAACCTCACTTATAGGGGCGGTTTCACCGCCCAAAAAATATATTATATTGCAACCTATGTGTTAGCGTGTACACTACTAGCGTCCATCAGGTGGAATAGTCCAACGTGCTTGAGGGAGGGAGGAAGGGGGGGGGGGCTCCACCAGACCTAGATGTTCAGCAGTCTGATGGAGGTAGGTACAAAGCTATCTGAGCCCCTTTTTGTGAGTTTCGAAGCTCTGTAACGACGGCCTGAGGGCATCAGTTTGTAGTGAGTGTGAAGAGTGTGTGTATTGTCCTCAACTATTTGAGAGGCCTTCTTTACTGTCCGTTTCTTGTGGATGCTGCTGAGTGGCTCCTGGTCCTTCCCAATGATCTTGCCACTGATCTTAACAACTCTGTCGAGAGGTTTCCGGTTGATGACCCGCATCACACCAAACCATGATGTGATGTTGAAGGTCATGATGGATTCCACAAAGGACTTGTAGAAAGCCTGCAGGATTGATGGTCGGACCTGAAGCTTCCTCATCTTCCTCAGGAAGAACAATCGTTGTTATTTACTTAGAGTAAATATTCTCTGCGTTGGTCTTAAAATCGAGCTTGTGGTCGATGGTGGTGCCAAGATATTTATACTAATAAACTACGCTTAAGGTTTCTGCCCGATAGCAACGATATACAGTATATATACATATAGTTGTTAAAACACAGAACACAATCAATAGGTGGTAAGGCAGAATGTGACAGGTCTGCAGTGGATATCAGACGTGGGCTGGATGAAAGCTCATCTAGTCCAGACTCCTTGTTTTATGCCTCATCTCAGAGTCCTGAGTCTGGCCATCCGTCGTGGAGAGATAGCAGATCTCAAAGACTTCTTGTTAAAAATACATCCTGACAATGACCCTGACAACAGACACGAAAATACCTTTGTGAGTCTAATTTCGTATTTAAGCTGCTGATTCAAACTGACACAGGGTTTTTAAATATTCACAAGGTATTATGTTAAGTCTTCATGGTGTTTCTTCAGGTAAATTTGCACCCCTTCAGTCAGAGTAGCTGGATGCTGGCGGATGAGTGTGTACTGGACAAGAGGACATAGGAACAGCAGAAACCACCCTGTTGGAAGTGTCTGACCTCAGGCCAAGGCTGTGTAGGCTCTGGCCCATGGCCTCCATGACATGTTGTAGCAGTGTGTGCCAGGAAGAGGGCCTTTCAATGCAGTTTGCAGACAATACAGCCATGGCAGGTGTAATATCAATTCACAGTTTACCTGTTATTGTTGCACTCAAATTTACAATAATAATGAATTATGTAAATATGTGATGTATATGTGACATACACAAATGTATAGTCACATTTTTGTTTTATTATGTATGTGTTCTTTGTATTTTTAAGAGCCTTAATGTGTACTGGAATGAGCAGGGAACTTATATTTTAGGAACAGACCTATCCCACTTTTCGCCACAAGGTGGCAAATTTGCCTGTGAGACAGGTAGTTTTAGGTGGTCAGGTGACTCTTTCTTCAGATGGACAAGGAAGAGAGAAAAGACAACTAAATGAAGTATTAGAACATTAAACATGTTCAATATGAGCCCTTTGTAATATAAAACAAAGCTTGTCTTGGTTTTATGCCAGAAATGTGGTGATTTTGTATTAGTTTGTTGAGTGTAGTTGAATCTAGGTCTAAGCAGTCAGATTCATGGCAGCCATTACTGCTGCTCACACATGTGTCCTGTAGTGCAGTGGTTTTCAACCTTTTTCGTGTCAAGGACCCCCAAATTGACACATATTAGCCCACGGACCCCCATTTGAAAAGATATGCCTGGGACTCAACCATTTTGATTACTGGGGGGGTCCCAATCTACACTGTATCATCAGCATTAGTGTTCATTTAACTCTGCTATTAGATCTGCTATTTTCACTAGTTTGGGCTCCCGGAGAGACGACAAACTTTCTCTTTTGGGTCTCGAGCTCAAAAGTTCGGGAACCACCGCACGAACTGACATTTTCCAAAATAATTTCATGAATAAAAGAAAAGAAAATAAAAAAGAAATTCAATAAATAAAACTCAATAAAAGCAAAAAACATTTGTGTTTTGAAAATGACAATAAAGATGATTGAGCTTTTCCTTTTCCGTGTGTGAATTGAATTGTGTGTGTGTGTGTGTGTGTGTGTGTGTGTGTGTGTTGCCACAATCCAGTAGAAATACAGAATACAGTTAGTCCTGCATTCAAAATGTGAATTTGAGCAGGAGTACAAAAGCATTTAAATATACTTCAAGTACCATAACATCTCTGTCGGGTGGAAACCTCATACTGTTGCTTTTCAGGATTCAAATTCAAAAACGCCAAAAGTGGCAGATCTACAAGCTCAAAATGCATCGCCATCTTTTGAGCTTGTAGATCTGCTACTTTTGATACGTTTGTGTGACGCTGTATGATCAAGCAGGGCGTTAATTTAATCACAAACATTTTAAATATGGAGATAAGAGGTCTGACAGTGACGATGAGTAGAGGTACTCAGGCGGCAGGCCCAGATCTGGCCCTATTTGCTCCCTAGGCCAGTGGTTCTCAAACTTTTTCATGTCAAGGACCCCCAAAATGATAGGTATTTCTATTTGGCCGCAGACCCCCATCTCACAATATTTTATTCCAGGGACCCCCCCAGAAGCAAAGATTTGAGTTACAAATGTTCGCTTAAAAATATATATATATTCAAAGATTTGCGCAAATTTCCAGACTTTTCAAAAATAGCAGATCTACAAGCACATAGCTATGAGCTTGTATATCTGCCATTTTTGAATGATAAAGTATAAAAGATGAGTATTAAAGCGGTTTAAATAATTGTGATGCTATATTAACTCATTTTGCTGGGGACCCCCTGGTACCCCCCCACGGACCCCTGGGGGTCCTCGGACTCCACTTTGAGAACCAAGGCCCTAGGCAAGCTTTCTCTGTCGCGCCCCCCCCCCCCCCCATCTTTTTATGTGGCTAACCTCCTGAACCCCAGCCTCGATATTCTGGGGGGAACATGAGCCATTTTTGGCTCATGTCGATCTACAAGCTCACAAAAAAATATATATTTTGAGATTGACAGCTGTCACAATTTCACGATTATGTGTCTTGCCACCGTGACTCTGTGACAGTCGTCAATCTCATTCACCTGACTTCTTATTTTGAGGGCAAAAAAAGAGGGCGTCCGCGACCCCTAGGGGGTCCTCAGAGTTACTCCAGGGGGTCCGCCAAATCTTTGTGTGATAAGATTTTTTTTTTTTACCGTAACCACTTGAACGCCTTTTCTGAGGATGACTTTAGCCCAAAATAGCAGATCTACAAGCTCACAACGCCTCGCAGCGCGAGGCGTTGTGAGCTTGTAGATCGGCTATTTTTGGCAAAGAGGTTTAGGTGTAGAGGGAAAAAAGAGCAGACCAAGTAAACAAAAAAAGTTTAATCTGAAACACAATTTTATACAATATAGAGGGGGTCCCTGCTTCATCTCTCTCTCAGCTATAGGGGGTCCTTGGCCTGAAAACGTTGAAGACCCCTGCTGTATAGGCAATGCTGATTTAGCTGAGACAATAAATGAGCACAAATGAGTGAAGGACCTACAGTGTGAGACAAAAAGGGATGAGAGGAAATATAAACAACAATAAAATATTTGATTTGACACATTAACTTGCATTTCAAATGCAGTATAGCCTACAAATACAAGTAAGAGAGGTGAGCCTATTCTATTCTATGAACTTAATGAACACTTCCACTTGTATTTATTCATTTTGTCCACATGAGGGCGACAAAGACTGCTGAATAAAACAAATCAGAGGAGTCAGATCTTTGCAAGTGCTCAGTAGATAGGGTCTATTTGTTCAATGGATTTAGATGAAGGTTGTGTGTTTGCCCCATGCTGTTAGTTAGTTAGTTAGTTAGAAGAACATAGAACAGTCATTAATATCAAGAGCCATGTTGATGATCTTTGACCAATGGAATTGCTGGCGGTGAACGTTCATTTCTGCTTTTCAACTTCTGAAACAATCATTGAATTCACTGCAGGCCAGGCTGGCTGCCCCCCCCCCATAAGATGGTCAGTGATACTGTAGATACAATGGAAGGTTTTGGGACCTAAAAAAAAAAACACTTTCACCTAGAAACTCCATTCACAGTTCAAAAATGCCACCTTACTGTGGACATGCATCCTTGAGATGTTTTACTTTGAAATGATTTGTAGTTTTTGAAATATTTAACTTTAAGCGCCCAATGCATTGTCAATGGCAATGGACATTTAAACTGGGGAAAAAGTACAAACTTTGGCAGGCTACCAGTCCTACTACAGTGAAAAACACACAAGTGAACAGTCTATGTAACAACCACTGTGGTGTAGTGGTTTAGATAAAGGGCATGCAGCCAGAAGGTTCCCAGTTCAAATCCAGTCAGAATATTATCCCAACTCTTTCCTGGCACTTTTACCTTTATCTAATCTTTCAGAAAACACCACAACAGTGAACAGAGCAGGTAAGAACCACTCTGGTGCAGTGGATTAGATAAAAGGACTTGTAACCGGAAGTTTCCCGGTTCAAACCGGGAACTGGGACATTCTTCCAACTTTTACCTGACTCTTGCACCTTTATCTACTCTTTCACTGAAAAACGTGCAAGAGACCCGCAAAAGTATGAACCATGGTGGAGCAGTGGTTGAGATACAGGCCTTGCACACAGAAGGACCTGAATTCAAAACCAGCAAGGACATCCTTCCAACTTTTACCTGGGGCTTTTACCTTTATCTAATCTTTCAAAGAAGAGCATGCAAGTGAACAGAAGAAGTATGAACTGTTGTGGTGCAGTGGTTTAGATACAGGGCTTGTAACCAGAAGGTTCCCAGTTCAAATCCAGCCAGAATGTTTAAAAAAAAAACATTCTGGCTGGCAGCCTGCTAAAGTACAAACTTTAGCAGGCTGCCAGTCCTACAGTTAACAACATGAACATTTTATGGAAGAACCACTGTGGTGCAGTGGATTAGATACAGGACTTTTAACCAGGAGTTTCCCGGTTCAAATCCAACTAGGACATTCTTCCAACTTTTACCTGACTCTTGAGATTCTTTCTTTGAAATCATTTGTAGTTTGTGAGAAGCGCCCAATGCATTGTCAATGCGGCAATGGACATTTAAAGGGAAACGAGTACAGGCTACTAATCCTACATATTTACCGCTAGTAACCCCATTCATACTTTAAAATGTTCATCTTACTGTGGACATGTTTGCCTTAAAATGTATCTTTGAAATGTTTAATAGTATTAGAATTGTACTCCTTTAAAAGTTCAGAGATTTATAATGGAGGTCGATGGACGAATTTGGGACCTCAAAAAAACACTTTCACCTAGAAACTCCATTCACAGTTCAAAAATTCCACCTTACTGTGGACATGCATGCTTGAGATTTTTTCTTTGAAATAATTTGTAGTTTGGGAGATATTTAACTTTAAGCGCCCATGCATTGTCAATGCGGCAATGGACATTTAAAGGGAAACGAGTACAGGCTACTAATCCTACATATTTACCGCTAGTAACCCCATTCATACTTTAAAATGTTCATCTTACTGTGGACATGTTTGCCTGAAAAGGAATCTTTGAAATGTTTAATAGTTTTAGAATTGTACTCCTTTAAAAGTTCAGAGATTTATAATGGAGGTCGATGGACGAATTTGGGACCTAAAAAAAACACTTTCACCTAGAAACTCCATTCACAGTTCAAAAATTCCACCTTACTGTGGACATGCATGCTTGAGATTTTTTATTTGAAATCATTTGTAGTTTGGGAGATATTTAACTTTAAGCGCCCAATGCATTGTCAATGCGGCAATGGACATTTAAAGGGAAACGAGTACAGGCTACTAATCCTACATATTTACCGCTAGTAACCCCATTCATACTTTAAAATGTTCATCTTACTGTGGACATGTTTGCCTGAAAAGGAATCTTTTAAATGTTTAATAGTTTTAGAATTGTACTCCTTTAAAAGTTCAGAGATTTATAATGGAGGTCGATGGACGAATTTGGGACCTCAAAAAAACACTTTCACCTAGAAACTCCATTCACAGTTCAAAAATGCCACCTTACTGTGGACATGCATGCTTGAGATTTTTTCTTTGAAATAATTTGTAGTTTGGGAGATATTTAACTTTAAGCGCCCAATGCATTGTCAATGCGGCAATGGACATTTAAAGGGAAACGAGTACAGGCTACTAATCCTACATATTTACCGCTAGTAACCCCATTCATACTTTAAAATGTTCATCTTACTGTGGACATGTTTGCCTGAAAAGGAATCTTTGAAATGTTTAATAGTTTTAGAATTGTACTCCTTTAAAAGTTCAGAGATTTATAATGGAGGTCGATGGACGAATTTGGGACCTCAAAAAAACACTTTCACCTAGAAACTCCATTCAAAGTTCAAAAATTCCACCTTACTGTGGACATGCATGCTTGAGATTTCTTCTTTGAAATCATTTGTAGTTTGGGAGATATTTAACTTTAAGCGCCCAATGCATTGTCAATGCGGCAATGGACATTTAAAGGGAAACGAGTACAGGCTACTAATCCTACATATTTACCGCTAGTAACCCCATTCATACTTTAAAATGTTCATCTTACTGTGGACATGTTTGCCTGAAAAGGAATCTTTGAAATGTTTAATAGTTTTAGAATTGTACTCCTTTAAAAGTTCAGAGATTTATAATGGAGGTCGATGGACGAATTTGGGACCTCAAAAAAACACTTTCACCTAGAAACTCCATTCACAGTTCAAAAATGCCACCTTACTGTGGACATGCATGCTTGAGATTTTTTCTTTGAAATCATTTGTAGTTTGGGAGATATTTAACTTTAAGCGCCCAATGCATTGTCAATGCGGCAATGGACATTTAAAGGGAAACGAGTACAGGCTACTAATCCTACATATTTACCGCTAGTAACCCCATTCATACTTTAAAATGTTCATCTTACTGTGGACATGTTTGCCTTAAAATGTATCTTTGAAATGTTTAATAGTATTAGAATTGTACTCCTTTAAAAGTTCAGAGATTTATAATGGAGGTCGATGGACGAATTTGGGACCTCAAAAAAACACTTTCACCTAGAAACTCCATTCACAGTTAAAAAATGCCACCTTACTGTGGACATGCATGCTTGAGATTTTTTCTTTGAAATAATTTGTAGTTTGGGAGATATTTAACTTTAAGCGCCCAATGCATTGTCAATGCGGCAATGGACATTTAAAGGGAAACGAGTACAGGCTACTAATCCTACATATTTACCGCTAGTAACCCCATTCATACTTTAAAATGTTCATCTTACTGTGGACATGTTTGCCTGAAAAGGAATCTTTGAAATGTTTAATAGTTTTAAAATTGTACTCCTTTAAAAGTTCAGAGATTTATAATGGAGGTCGATGGACGAATTTGGGACCTCAAAAAAACACTTTCACCTAGAAACTCCATTCACAGTTCAAAAATGCCACCTTACTGTGGACATGCATGCTTGAGATTTTTTCTTTGAAATCATTTGTAGTTTGGGAGATATTTAACTTTAAGCGCCCAATGCATTGTCAATGCGGCAATGGACATTTAAAGGGAAACGAGTACAGGCTACTAATCCTACATATTTACCGCTAGTAACCCCATTCATACTTTCAAATGTTCATCTTACTCTGGACATGTTTGCCTGAAAAGGAATCTTTGAAATGTTTAATAGTTTTAGAATTGTACTCGTTTAAAAGTTCAGAGATTTATAATGGAGGTCGATGGACGAATTTGGGACCTCAAAAAAACACTTTCACCTAGAAACTCCATTCACAGTTAAAAAATTCCACCTTACTGTGGACATGCATGCTTGAAATTTTTTCTTTGAAATCATTTGTAGTTTGGGAGATATTTAACTTTAAGCGCCCAATGCATTGTCAATGCGGCAAGGGACATTTAATGGGAAACGAGTACAGGCTACTAATCCTACATATTTACCGCTAGTAACCCCATTCATACTTTAAAATGTTCATCTTACTGTGGACATGTTTGCCTGAAAAGGAATCTTTGAAATGTTTAATAGTTTTAGAATTGTACTCGTTTAAAAGTTCAGAGATTTATAATGGAGGTCGATGGACGAATTTGGGACCTCAAAAAAACACTTTCACCTAGAAACTCCATTCACAGTTCAAAAATTCCACCTTACTGTGGACATGCATGCTTGAGATATTTTCTTTGAAATCATTTGTAGTTTGGGAGATATTTAACTTTAAGCGCCCAATGCATTGTCAATGCGGCAATGGACATTTAAAGGGAAACGAGTACAGGCTACTAATCCTACATATTTACCGCTAGTAACCCCATTCATACTTTAAAATGTTCATCTTACTCTGGACATGTTTGCCTGAAAAGGAATCTTTGAAATGTTTAATAGTTTTAGAATTGTACTCCTTTAAAAGTTCAGAGATTTATAATGGAGGTCGATGGACTAATTTGGGACCTCAAAAAAACACTTTCACCTAGAAACTCCATTCACAGTTAAAAAATTCCACCTTACTGTGGACATGCATGCTTGAAATTTTTTCTTTGAAATCATTTGTAGTTTGGGAGATATTTAACTTTAAGCGCCCAATGCATTGTCAATGCGGCAATGGACATTTAAAGGGAAACGAGTACAGGCTAATAATCCTACAGACTTACTGCTAGTAACCCCATTCATACTTTAAAATGTTCATCTTACTGTGGACATGTTTGCCTGAAAAGGAATCTTTGAAATATTTAATAGTTTTAGAATTGTACTCCTTTAAAAGTTCAGAGATTTATAATGGAGGTCCATGGACGAATTTGGGACCTCAAAAAAATACTTTCACGTAGAAACTCCATTCACAGTTCAAAAATTCCACCTTACTGTGGACATGAATGCGTGAGATTTTTTCTTTGAAATCATTTGTAGTTTGGGAGATATTTAACTTTAAGCGCCCAATGCATTGTCAATGCGGCAATGGACATTTAAAGGGAAACGAGTACAGGCTACTAATCCTACATATTTACCGCTAGTAACCCCATTCATACTTTAAAATGTTCATCTTACTCTGGACATGTTTGCCTGAAAAGGAATCTTTGAAATGTTTAATACTTTTAGAATTGTACTCCTTTAAAAGTTCAGAGATTTATAATGGAGGTCGATGGACGAATTTGGGACCTCAAAAAAACACTTTCACCTAGAAACTCCATTCACAGTTAAAAAAATCCACCTTACTGTGGACATGCATGCTTGAGATTTTTTCTTTGAAATCATTTGTAGTTTGGGAGATATTTAACTTTAAGCGCCCAATGCATTGTCAATGCGGCAATGGACATTTAAAGGGAAACGAGTACAGGCTACTAATCCTACAGACTTACTGCTAGTAACCCCATTCATACTTTAAAATGTTCCTCTTACTGTGGACATGTTTGCCTGAAAAGGAATCTTTGAAATGTTTCATAGTTTTAGAATTGTACTCCTTTGAAAGTTCAGAGATTTATAATGGAGGTCGATGGACGAATTTGGGACCTCAAAAAAACACTTTCACCTAGAAACTCCATTCACAGTTCAAAAATTCCACCTTACTGTGGATATGCATCCTTGAGATGTTTTACTTTGAAATGATTTGTAGTTTTTGAAATATTTAACTTTAAGCGCCCAATGCATTGTCAATGGCAATGGCCATTTAAAGGCAAAATGGTAGGTAGGCTGGAGGGGCTTCTTGTCAGCACCAGCCAAGAACACAGGAGTCTATCCCTGTTACAATGCACTACTAGACTGCAGGGAGGCAGATCGCTCATTGCCAGTGCCAGGGTTCGATCGCATGACCTTCCTGTTCCGAGTCAAGAGCTCTTCCGACTGACTACCCAGACATAAGAAACATTGTACATTGACATTCCATGAACGTGATGGGTCATTCCCCCCAAATAATTAAAGGCACTTGGCTCATGCACTTTACTAAAACATAAAATATTTAAAATATTTAAAAGTAGGCCAGCATTGAACTCTAGGAGAACTGGGATTTAGTAGTTATGTAGAGAGATGCCAGGTCATTTGTAGACCTGGCTTCCTATAGTGTGTATAGTTTCAATGTACAGATTACTGTAATATTATACTGATGATAGGTTCTTGGTTTACCTATGATTCTAGATTACTATTTCTATGCATTTGATGTAACCTCATGTTTTCCTTGCTTACTGCAAATCGCTCTGGATTAAGAGTGTCTGCTAAATGCCTAAATTGTAAATTGTAAGCCCCCCCGGGGCTTTTTGTGTTATCCTTTCATCATAACCTTTGACTGTACTACCTGTACAGTTAACAAACCTGTTAATAAAGTATTCAATCAATCAATCAGTCAGTCAAAAACAGTTGAATTCAGTGAGGTTACAAGATTTTGAGTTTTGACAGTAGATCTCTTCCGGAAGCGTTTTATGTAATGCTTGCAAGCAGATCCCATTCATCTGCACAGTGTTGTGTTGTGTTGTTCACACATTCTTGACGAGTCACATCTTGCCCCATAAACCAGTCAGGCGTGTCGGCCTGTATGTACATACTGTTGAAACATCACAAGGGATTAGGTGGGAAATGCATTTTAATACAGTGACAAGACTTCACAGACAACCTCCACAGTGCATTGGAATTGGACACTGGTATTTTGGGCATTCAAGACTTAAGAAAAACTCAAACAAAAATATTGCAATTTAAAAATACCCGATTTACAAGTTTTCCACGCAACACGTGTACAACAAAGTATAAAATGGGCTTATGTGGTCTTGGGGGAAAAAAAGGGGCTCCAGTTATATGAAGGTAAACTCCATCTTGCAATGTAAATCACATGTATACAGAACCGGTGGAGAACAGACAGCCAAACTTAACACCTGTTTTAAGACAATGAGAACAGAAATCAACAATATGTACAGCAGAAATCATATTATATTGGTGGTGTGTGATTATTATAGCAACATTTTGGTGCATTAAAGGTAAGGTGGGTGACATTTCATGGTTAAAATATGTGTTAAATAGCTCTGTATTGTGATAGTACTCATTGCTACAGAGTGTTTGTTCAGTAACAGGAGTCTCCATGTCTCTCCAGCTCTTTAGTGAACAGAAAAATACATTTTCGGGTCAGGATACCAATGTTATCCAATAAGGAGAGAAAGCTCACACAGGATAAAAAAAAGTGAAATAAAAAAGAAGAAAAGAAACACTATAAAATGTAAGCTGATACATGGGAACCCTCTCTCCTGATTGGCTGAAATTAGCCACCCGCCTGAAAATGTATTTCACCTGAAAATGTATTTTCTGTTTCTTAAAGAGCTGGAGAGACAGGGACTCCCCTGTTACTGAACAAACACTCTATAGCAGTGAGTACTATCAGAATATAGAGCTTTAATCTTTTCACAAAACACATTTTGGTTTAACCAAAAAATACCACTTACCGTACCTTTAAGTCTATAAAAAGGCCAGTATTTTCAAAAGAGAAATTTAACACGAATAGCTGTATTATTATTATCTTTTTAATCATTCCCCAGTATCCTGTGCAGTTTCCACACGTTGAGCAAATGAGGTATTGTTATTTTCACTCGTTCCTTTTTCCAACACAAAGAAACTAAAAACAGTGAATCCACTGGATCACCTGGTCCAGAAGGTCAGTGAATCCACTGGGTCACCTGGTCCAGAAGGTCAGTGAATCCACTGGATCACCTGGTCCAGAAGGTCAGTGTATCCACTGGATCACCTGGTCCAGAAGGTCAGTGAATCCACTGGGTCACCTGGTCCAGAAGGTCAGTGAATCCACTGGATCACCTGGTCCAGAAGGTCAGTGAATCCACTGGGTCACCTGGTCCAGAAGAGCCCTCAGGGCTCCTTGAGGGGTTCCCAAATGGACCCTTATAACAGGTCTGTAACTCTGAGAGTGTACAAATGGAACCAAATGGACCTTAACCCATTCGCGTCTCTGTCATTTTAGATTTCCTTGGCTATTCAAAAATAGCAGATATACAAGCTCATAGCACGGCACCGAGTGCCGCGCTATGAGCTTGTAGATCTGCTTTTTTTTTATTATTGTGAAAATGAGTGCAAATCTTTGAATATATGATTTTTTTAAGCAAACGTTTGTAACTCAAATCTTTGCATCATGGGGGGTACCTGGAACAAAATATTTTACAAATGTTCGCTTTAAAAAAATATATATTTGAATATATATAACAAAATATATTTAAATATATATAAAATATATTTTCACGATTTAAAAAAATGTGCAGATCTACAAGCTCTGTGCCGCGCTATGAGCTTGTAGATCTGCTATTTTTGAATAGCCAAAGAAATCTAACATGACAGAGATGTGTTCCTGGATTGAATGGGTTAACAGGTCTGTAACTCTAAGTTACAAACTCTTTCACTGCCAAGGACGAGTAAACTCGTCAATTGGCACTTGGTCCACAGTGCCAAACACGAGTTTGGCGATTAGTTGGGGGTTTTCAGTGGTTTTCCCACAAGATGGCGCTGTTCGCTACCCTATGAATGATGCTTTCTACTGCCAGATGACGGCAGACCCGGAATTGACGTCATTTAAAAAAAATAAAAGCTTGTTTACTTCCTGTTTATTTCCTGTGGGAAAATGGCTATATCTCCGCTCCTCTTGCTTTATGGCAAAAACAAGGCACATTCAACTGGCCACAGCTATGCGATGGATTACCGCGAGCGGATTTCCGAGACTCCCGAGACCTGCGTGCGTGTAACGAGGCGATCTCCGTGCGGACAGCGATCACGGAAAATATTCCATGATCTTTCAAAGCTAGGTAAAAAACACTCGTTTTCACTGGCACTGGGGTGACACTATTAACTCTTAAGGTCCTTACACACCGGCGAATGTGCGAATATACGCAAAATTCGGACTCGTTCCGAATAATTAAAAGACGCCTTTTCGCTTCGCTTTTCCGCTTTTTCGCGCCATGTACGCTTGCATTGACTTTATAAGGTTTTAAAAAAAAACGCCCCGGTGTGTAAGGACCTTTACTCTGGCAGTTAAGGGTCCATTTGGTTCCATTTGTACACTCTCAAGAGTTATGAGGGTCTTGAGAACCAATGTCCTGAGGTAATTCTGACTGTTCAGTCATTTCTATCAACAGTTCACAGAAAACCCCCTAAAAATAAGACGTGCGTGTTTTCTTTTAGGTTTCGGACTCCTCATCGATGTACTGCAGCTCTCCAGTGTTGTGGTTGTTGTTACTACTGCAGTTCTCCGCTCCGGACACCAGGGGCTTGCTCTCCGCCGCCAAGGCCTGCGTCGCCGCCGTCGTCGCCGCCGTCGCCGCCGTCGCCCCCTGCTGGGCCTCCGGCTCTCGCGCCGCCGCTCCCTGGCCGTCCGTCGTCGTCGCCGTCGGCCTGGCGGCCCCCGCCTTGCCCTGCCCCCCCCCGCGGCGGCTCCACGGCAGCGGCAGGTGCCCCTCGTAGAAGTTCCACGCCAGCAGGGCGGCGAGGAAGATCACCAGGAGCCCCACGGCCGCCTGCAGCCCGGCCACGGACGGCCCGTCCCGCTGGGCCTGGGGCAGGAGGCCGCGGCTGCCCCCCGCCGTCACGATTAGCTTGTACTGGGCCACGGTGGCGGTGTAGGGGACCTTGTTGGAGAGCTCCACCGACAGGCAGCGGTACAGGCCCTCGTCCGCCGCTGTGGCGTTGAGGATGAGGAGGCCGTCTCGCAGGAGCTGCAGGCGGCCGGTGGGCGCCAGGGCGTCGCCGTCGCGCTGCCAGCTCGTCTTGGCCAGGCTGGAGGGCGGCAGGCAGCGGAGCTTGGCGTTGCCGTCGGGCCAGACCGACCAATCCACGGTCTTCACAGGGTCTGATGGGAGTAACAAAAGAAATCACAGTTTGTATTTTTGCTGTCGGGAAGGAACCTTGTATCGCCATATTTGTGTGTGTGTTTTTTTTTTTTCATAAATTGATGCCCTGCTGCGCACAAGAGCGTCGCACAAAACTAGTGAAAATAACAGATCTACAAGCTCACAACGCAGACATGAGCTTATAGATCTGCTATTTATGGGAAGATTTTGAAAGTCAAAGTTAAAGGTTTAATGACATTCACTTTTACACCACATTCAAAGTCTTTGTCCTGGTCCTTCAAAAGTGTACAAAAAGTTTTAAGTGAAAATTCCATTCCAGTGATCCATGGCAGGTGTTTTTCTCTCACATTTCTAAAGCCTTTTCAACTGCAATGAAAAAAGAAATCTTTGCCTGCGGGTGTCGCTGGTGAGGGATTTTGCCTGTCAATCATCGCCTCTGCTCCGCCCCCCCCAAAGGAAAGGATAGGGGAGGGGAGGGGCGAGGAGGAGAGTGGGCGGGATTAATCGACTGTGACCTCACTGTCGAAGGGCCAAGCTCAGATTACTTTTCAGCCTAATTATTCAGAAAACCCCAGACCACAGAAAATCCACTGAATGTTCTAAGTTCAGTTTTTTTGGGTGTAATTGAGGTCATAAAACCCCAAATAAAACAATGAAAATAAAAAAAGTGAAAATGAATGTCATGATACCTTTAAGTCTGTCTGTGGTAATTTTTTTCCATCTCCCGAAAAGCAATGGGTTTGGACAAACAAGGTTTCCAGTGACGATATCCAGATAGATTCACATTTAAACCTGTCATTAACATGTTTCATATCCAGATAGAATCATATCCAGATAGATTTACATTTGTGAATCAGCGGTATACTCTGAAAAATAAATTGCTCCCTTTCATTTCCTCCAGAAAAATGGCAAACGCCCAGGAGGAGATTGTGTTCTCATGTCACATGACGTTTATTTGTTCTGTTGCTCATTAGTAACACTATCCTACCTGGCTTTCTGCCTACCGTGTGTTTGTAGAGCATGTACTAAGTTGGTGTGTTTACTGTTCTTTACGTCATTTTTGTTTACAAGACGGAGACTCGTTGAGTTTAGATGTCATTATTAATGTAGCCAGACGTGTTTCTTAACCACATTCAGATGTGGTTTGGGTGATCATATCTTCAATGTGGTGTGGGAGCATTTATTATGCGATTTAGCAGATTACAGCTGTAGATTGTAGATTGTAGATGATCAGATTACAACCTGCTCACCCAGGCCAGGACGTATGGTTATGGCAGGTGTAAACAGGACCAGAGGTCTGTGGGAACTTACTATATGCATTACATTTAATTGAACACACTTCCTAAAGCCTGTGTTATACTTACAGTATGTACTAATGATTCATATTAATTAATACTTCAGGTGTCATACTCACCAGACTCTGGGCACAAAGAGGCATCTCCCTCTTTCACACTCTGGAGCAGTTCACTACCGGAGAGAGAAGAGGAGGAAAGGAGAGGAGGGAAGGAGAGGTGGGAAGGAGAGGAGGGAAGGAGAGGTGGGAAGGAGAGGTGGGAAGGAGAGGTGGGAAGGAGAGGTGGGAAGCGTCAGTCTAAACAATATAATATAAATTAAAGAAATCTGCACATTGAAACTATAGGATGCCAGGTCAACAAATGAACCTTAATATCTGTCTAAATAACATGCTATCTAAATTACATGTTTAACCTTTGCATAAGACTGCATGGTCGTCAAGGCTAGGTCAAGTGCATGTTAGAGAGGCAGGGGCTGACATTTCTAAACGGAAACTTTAAAACCAATTTGACATTATTCATTTTAAAAAAATTTAAGAGAATGATACCCGTCACGAAAAGAATAACTCCACATTTGAGCACGTTATCTACAACCTTGCCCTGATCATGACTCATGAGGCAGAGTCACACTGACGAAAAACAATCTTTGCAAGCACCACACCCCAAAAAACTCCCTCTGATCGATCACAATTCAGGGGGCATTTGCATTACTTTCACCATATAAAAAGCTGCATTCACGGTCTGGAGAGGGCACTATTTACAGATGGGTAAAAGGGCAGGGGCTCAAGCCCCCTTTGATGTCTATGTGTGCACGACACGTGCCTGGTCAAGTGCTAAGGGCTACGGTGGAGTCTGAAGAGGTGTGAGTCTTCAGATTATGGCGGAAAAGAGGGAGTGAATCTGTCGTTCACTCCCACTAACTGCAATGTGGGAGTTTGTTCCAGTTTGGGAGCCAGGAGGGAGAAGAGTCTGGGACGTGTGGAGCCTTGTCCCAGGTGTTTAAGGGAAGGTTCAGACAGATTCCCTGTGTAGATGTGTTATGTGTTGCAGGAAGCCTACCTCTGTGAGTCAGTCAGGGCGACACATTTAGCCGTGGTTTTGTCCCAACCACAGTACGGGTCTCTGGCCAGGACACAGTCCACACAGGACCCTGACCTCCCACAGCTGGCCAGAGGCATCTGGACCGCTCCGTACTCTGACCCAGCATACAGCTGACCCTGTGAACACACACACGCACACACACACACACACGCATGCGCACGCACACGCACACGCACACGCACACGCGCACACACACACACACACACACACACACACACACGCAGTTAGAGGCGCAGTAAACATAAACATTGTGTAAAGTAATAAAGTCATGAGTTGATTGGTTTAAAGATGGTGTATAAAGTGATTATATTTATTTTTGTTAAAATAAGTGTTAAATAACTCTATATTCCAATTAGTAATCATTGTTATAGAGTGTGTGTTCAGTAACAGGGGTCTCCCTGTCTGTGTATAAAATGTATAAACTGGAACACTATAAATGTGTTGAGTGAGGTTCTCTCTCTTCATGGGATCCTGACCTGATCTGTTTTATTAAAGAGCTGGAGAGATGGGGAGAGCCCTGTTACTGAACAAACACTCTGAAACTTTGTACTTCCATGTACTGCTGTTCTCATGTCTTACTAAATAAAGTACATCAATCAAACAAACAATGATTGCTATCACAATATAGAACTTTTTTCTGACACCACCTTTAACAGGACATGGATGTGCACAGCTTTGCGTTACCGTGGTGTTGGAGAAACGGAGGACTTTGATTGGCTCGTCAGTCTGGAAGAGTTTGACCTCCTCGATGATGAACATCTCTCGTGGTGCAGTCATCGACTCGTCATATAAGTTCACCGCTTTCACTATGGTTCCATGTTCTACAGGAGAACCCAGAGTATACAACATTAACAATATGGTTCCATGTTCTGCAGGAGAACCCAAAGAATACAACATTAACACTATGGTTCCATGTTCTTCAGGAGAACCCAAAGAATACAACATTAACACTATGGTTCCATGTTCTGCAGGAGAACCCAAAGAATACAACATTAACACTATGGTTCCATGTTCTTCAGGAGAACACAAAGAACACAACATTAACACTATGGTTCCATGTTCTACAGGAGAACCCAAAGAATACAACATTAACACTATGGTTCCATGTTCTACAGGAGAACCCAGAGTATACAACATTAACACTATGGTTCCATGTTCTTCAGGAGAACACAAAGAACACAACATTAACACTATGGTTCCATGTTCTACAGGAGAACCCAAAGAATACAACATTAACACTATGGTTCCATGTTCTTCAGGAGAACACAAAGAATACAACATTAACACTATGGTTCCATGTTCTACAGGAGAACCCAAAGAATACAACATTAACACTATGGTTCCATGTTCTATAGGAGAACACAAAGAATACAACATTAACACTATGGTTACATGCTCTACAGGAGAACCCACAGAATACAACATTAACACTATGGTTCCATGTTCTATAGGAGAACCCAAATAATACAACATTAACACTATGGTTCCATGTTGTTGTAAACTGACACAATGCAATGACTGTTCATCTGCTGCGATGTCTCCTGCCCCCATGGAGCATAATGTTCATTTTACATGTTCCTTGAGACAGGAGGCATCATGGTGGCTGACAGTATCTGAAGGTGTTAGAGATGCCGACTCTTTGGACATTTTTAAATCTAGGCTAAAAACCCATATTTTTTTCCTTGCATTACGGTTCCCCTAGTTCATATATGGGCAAATGGCGGCCCGGGGGCCACATGCGGCCCCCACCTTCACTTAATGCGGCCTGCAGGTTTATATCGGAACACTGATATATTATTGATTTCAGCTGTTACAATTCCAAACATGCAAACATGACCCACTTTAATTACTTCAGTCTATATTAGTAGCTTAATGACTAGTATTAAAATGCAATTGTCTTTTTTATGTCCAATGTATTTGTATTTAGGTTCATAAAGTTAACATAAGTATAACTAAATGCATTTGAAGTTAAATCAAAATGTTACTTTTCAGGATTCCAACTCAAAAATAGCAAAAGAAAATCTGGATTCCAATTCAAAAATAGCAAAAGTAGCCGATCTACAAGCTCAAAACGCGTCGCAGTGCGTCGCGTTTTGAGCTTGTAGATCGGCTACTTTTGCTACTTTTGTGTGACATAGAATGGCGAAGTACGGCATTAATTTACGAAAAAAGTTCTAATACGGAGATAAGAGTTGTCTGCCTGACAGTATATGCAATGTGGCCCTCTGGAGTGAGTGTGGAAATATAGTTGCCCTCTCCATCATCAAAGTTGCCCAGCCCTGCCCTAGTTGTATTGATTTCATTGTTATGTCCACCTCTTCTTAGCCTGTGGTTATAAAGACTGCATTTTTGTTTTGCTGATCTGTAAATTTTTCAGCTGTGCACTGCCGCATGGAGATTGTTTGACCATACGTTCTGGCACATTTTACTGTGTATTCTGTGTATACGACTTGTTGTGAAGTGTACAGAGACCCCTTGGGGTGATGTTGCACATATAAATAAATACAACTGAAACTGAACTGAAGGTGTCTAAACACCTACCTGCAGATCTAGCACATTCTGTACTTGACCTTTTGCCCTAGATGTCAGTCAAAAGTCTGTACCTGTACGTGCTGAACCAAGCGACAGACCCTAATGTGAAACCCACCCACCCAACCACAAGTGTGTACGTGCTGAACTAAGCGACAGATCCTAATGTGAAACCAACCCACCTACCCAGTGACAGGAAGAGTGCCGTGCACTCGAGACTAGACATGAACAGTGGTGGAAAAAGTACTCACATTTTTACTTAAGTAAAAGTATCAATACTGCAATGTAGAAATACTTTGTTACAAGTAAAAGTCTGGAATTAACGCATTGTGAGCTTGTAGATCTGCTATTTTCAAAAGATTGTACATAGCAACAGGGGTTCCTGTTGCTATGTACAGTATATAGCAACATACATTTGTTGTAATTTTTGAATAAATATTTGAAGTTTTTCAGAAAACTTTTGGATTCGGATTTGGAAGGCGTTTTTAGAATCGACCTCAGGTCTAAATTGGTTAAGTACATTTTGATACCAATAGTTTTGTACTTTTAATCAAGTACATTTTGAATCCCGGACTTTTACTTGTAACAGAGTATTTCTACATTGCAGTATTGATACTTTTACTTAAGTAAGGAATGTTAGCACTTTTACCACCACTGCTATGAACATAACATGGTACTAATACATATACACACCTGTTCCTATGAACATAACATGGTACTAATACATATACACACCTGTTCCTATGAACATAACGTGGTACTAATACATATACACACCTGTTCCTATGAACTTAACATGGTACTAATACATATACACACCTGTTCCTATGAACATAACATGGTACATATACATATACACACCTGTTCCTATGAACATAACGTGGTACTAATACATATACACACCTGTTCCTATGAACATAACATGGTACTAATACATATACACACCTGTTCCTATGAACATAACATGGTACTATACTGTATACACACCTGTTCCTATGAACATAACATGGTTCTATACATATACACACCTGTTCCTATGAACATAACGTGGTAATATATACACACCTGTTCCTATGAACATAACGTGGTACTTGTCTCCGTCCGCAGCCTGCACTTGGTTCACTATGATGCGCGTGAACGCAGCTCCCCTCCGCACCAGCAGGGGCTTCTCTCCTATTGGCTGGACCGCCTGGTCCATCAGGGGTTTGTCTCTGATGAACTGCAGGGTCCGATCGGGAAGGTCCAGGGTCCGGTTGATGCCCTGCTTACGAGCCTCGGCGTCTATGCACTGAAAGAGGAACAGGAGACACGTGACACGTCATTATCCTTTCACGTTTATATTTTTATTTAGTTTTGATTATGTTTTCAAGTTCAGTTTCCTTCAAATAGGCTCCATGCACAGCTGCCGTTCAAATGAACCTAGCGTCTGTCTAAATAACATGTTATCTAAATTACATTTTTAACCTTTGCATAAGACTGCATGGTCGTCAAGGCTAGGTCAAGGTGCTATGGTGGAGTCTGAAGAGGTGAGTCTTCAGATTACAGCGGAAAAGTGAGAGTGAATCTGCAGTTCTAAAGGTGGTTACACACCGGCGAATATGCGAATATACGCAAAATTCGGACTCGTTCCGAATAATTAAAAGACGCTTTTTTCGCTCCGCGAAACTGGTGTGGAAGCTTGCATTGACTTTATAAGGTTTAAAAAAAAAACGTAATATTCGCATGAAAAGAATCGCCCCGGTGTGTAAGGACCTTAAGTGCAATGGGGAGCTAGTTCCACAGAGCCAGAAAGGGGGAAGTCTGGGACGTGTGGAGCGTTGTCCCGGATGTTTTAGGGAAGGTTCAGACAGCTTCCCTGTTAATAATAATAATAATAATGTTTATTGTCCCCAAGGGAAAAATTGTCTTCACAAGGTCTGTTCATTAAAACAACATAACAACAAAAACAACATATCACAAAGACAAAAACACGAGGTCCCCACTGTACACAGGAAACCCTCCTATGGACGGGGCAGTTGGTTTAATGCCGTGATGGCTGAGGGGACAAAACTCCTGCTAAAACGAACCTTTTTCCACTTTAAGGTTCTGTAAATCCACGGTGAGGCCTTTGGGAGGACCATTCAAGTAAGACGCAAGGGAGCCTGCAGTACCACCACGGGTCATGGTGGTCATTGCAGTACCATCACGGGCCAAGACACCATCACACCAAAATGAAATGTTTGGAGCAGGGGAGTCTGGTGCAACGCTCAGGTCCTGGACCTGGTGAGACGAAGGAGGAGCCCGGCCAGGAGTCAACCCACAGAGCCTAGTCCCTCCACGTGCCAGAGCCTCCCCGAGTCCCGGCAGAGTATTTCCGGAGAAGCGGACTGAGTGGCCCTGTCTTGCCCTATAGGACTGACCGTGGGTAGCTACTGGGACGTAAGTCGAGGCTTGATCAACCTTGGCTGGGTCACCTGGGGGAGGGTGTATGTTGCGAGACCCGAAACATCCTATGACCCCAGGCTACAACACTGATGATACGTCCCAGGTGCATCCATGTGATGTTTTTCGTTATAGTTATTCTATTTATAGTGGCTCATAGGAATTTATAGACTACGTGACAACCAGGAATAGACTGGTGACCACCGGAGAGTCGGGTGACAGCCGGAATCTAGACGGCATCCGGGAGCAGTTTGGGTTGGCGCCCCAGTCTGTGTCTTCCGTGAGGAAGAAGCCCAACAAATCCACGGTGAGGCCTTTGGGAGGACCATTCAAGTAAGACGCAAGGGAGCCTGCAGTACCACCACGGGTCATGGTGGTCATTGCAGTACCATCACGGGCCAAGACACCATCACACCAAAATGAAATGTTTGGAGCAGGGGAGTCTGGTGCAACGCTCAGGTCCTGGACCTGGTGAGACGAAGGAGGAGCCCGGCCAGGAGTCAACCCACAGAGCCTAGTCCCTCCACGTGCCAGAGCCTCCCCGAGTCCCGGCAGAGTATTTCCGGAGAAGCGGACTGAGTGGCCCTGTCTTGCCCTATAGGACTGACCGTGGGTAGCTACTGGGACGTAAGTCGAGGCTTGATCAACCTTGGCTGGGTCACCTGGGGGAGGGTGTATGTTGCGAGACCCGAAACATCCTATGACCCCAGGCTACAACACTGATGATACGTCCCAGGTGCATCCATGTGATGTTTTTCGTTATATGTATCTCCGACCAGATGGCATGAGGTCGAAGTAGCGATACAGGGGATGATCAGTGTCATTTGTTATCGAAAGTGCTAAGCGTGTGATGGCCTTATTGTTCATATCAGCAAGTGTGGGTATGGGAAGTCCGATGATTTTGGAGGCAATACGGGTGATACTGTAAAGTTTGTTTCTGTTAGGCATGGACAGTATGGTAAAAAAAAAAAAAAAAAAGCTGTGGTAGCTGATCTGAGTGAGCGGGAGGGGTTGCATCAGGCTTTGAAGATGTATTTATTTTATTTATTTATATGTTTATTTGACAGGGACAATACAAAAAAAAACTATGTATCAAGTTACAAAACATGAAACCGTTGCATTGTATATGGGGTTTATGGCCGAGGCAAATTTACGACCCCAGTCCCTGGTTAGGCCTTTCTATACAAATATCTACCTAGTCAAAAATAATCAATTACAAAAAGGACATGCATGAAGCTCAATGAAAAGTATGAAGTAAAAGCAATAACATTTCCAAATTACAGTCATGAAAGCAGTGAAGTTAAAGGGTAAGACCACTTTGGTAGAGGTTTGGGTTGTGTAGTTACCTTGCCATGATGTAACTCCAAAGGTGGGCAAGAAATCAAAAATAATTGCTCCATTGATTAGAAATTGATAATTAAAAAATATGCTCCTCATTGACTTACATTGTATGGTAAAACAGCTCTCAAAGTCACTCTTTTAGCACATAAATGAACACAAACAAAGCTGATTCAGACAATATAGAGCATCACCAAACCCAGTACTGTTTTTTTTTTTAAATAAAAATGTCAACTTCCTGTTGATTTTACTATTTGAAGATCTGGATCCGGATCCGCGGATCCAGTCCAGGTTTTCTACTTATTAAAAATGGCAAAATCAACAGGAAGTTGACATTTTTATTTAAAAAAAAAACAGTACTGGGTTTGGTGATGTTCTATATTGTCTGAATCAACTTTGTTTGCTTTTGATTATGTGCTAAAATAGTGACTTTGAGAGCTGTTTTACCATACAATGTAAGTCAATGGGGAGCATATTTTGAATTATCAATTTCTAATCAATGGAGCAATTATTTTTTATTTCTTGCCCACCTTTGGAGTTACATCATGGCAAGGTAACTACACAACCCAAACCTCTACCAAAGTGGTCTTGCCCTTTAAGGTTTTAAAACGTGCCTAACATATTAGTGTTTGCAGCTTTGGTTTGATATCAACCAATATTTAACCTTTTCATTAAATATTTTAAGATCCGTTTTTTCTTTTTTTTTCCAGTTGGTAGGGCATTCCACAGGTGTATCCCTTTTAGATATGGGGGTGCCATACCGTTGGTTGGTTGCTTTGTAGGCCAACATCAGTGTTTTGTACTCTGTGCGGGGCAGCAACTGGGAGCCAAGAACATGTTACTGCCCCTAGAGGGGGCAACCTCCCCACATTACTGTC
>NC_137611.1:8387665-8467665 GCF_963280865.1 Gymnoscopelus braueri
AGCACCTCACTAGGGGTGTGCCGATATATCGTCCCGCGATATATCGCGATACGTTTTCGTGACGATATGTATCGTTTTGAGAAAAAAAATATATCGTTTTTTTTTTTTTTTTTTTACAATAATAATAATCAGGCATGCAAACAGCCCCGAGGTGAAAAGGGTGACAACATGTTGTTGTTTTTTCGGGTCAGGTGTCACACTATTGCCCTATTTGGATTCAAAACGGCTATTGTAGCTGAAAAGCCACAAGTTCGCATATCTGAATAATGCAAAAACAGAATTATTTGTTTGCATTTGCTTTTTTTCTCCCCCATATATTTTTCATAATAAAAAAAGTGCGTATCGTATCGTATCGAAATCGTATCGAAGTTGTGAGCCAAATATCGTATCGTATCGTTTGGTGAAATTAGTGTATCGGCACACCCCTACCTCACACACACACACACACACACACACACGCACCTTGCAGACACGTGCCACCCTAGAGACCAGCAGCCTGTTGTAGAAGTCGTACTCCACGGCGGTCTCGCTGAAGAACAGATAGACCTTGTCATCGTCTCCCACCTCGCTGGCATCACTCTCTGGCATCTGAGCCATGGAGATGAAGTTGGGCTCTGCATGAGAAAAGAGAGAACACATGCAGTACATGCATCAGTGTTCATTTTGTCAGCTAAAACTATGACCAAAAATGTACCTTTTTTCACTGACGAAAACTAGATAAAAAACGAAATAAAAACTAAGCTATGATGACTAAAACTATGACTGAATACATTGACAATTTTGTCAATGAATAAAAACTACACAAAAATTTTAGTGAGGGACTAGTGGAGAAGAGATCCAGTAGAACTAAGACAAGTGACTATAGAGATAATTTGTACCAATTTGCATGATGTTTGGACAAAATCTGCAGGAGTAATATAAAAAAATCTGCCTCCTGGTGGCGCTATAACTCAACGTGAAAAATGTGGGGCAGAGGTTCGTCCTTGGCCTCCAGGAAGTGTGCGTGCAAAGTTTCACGCCGATCGGTCCAATGCTGCGGGAGATTAGCTGCTCACAGAAATCAGCCTGTTACAGCGCCACCATGAGGCCGATTTGAAATATTTTAGGGTGGCATTTCTTCCTTTGCCTAGTGGGAATGTGTGTGCAAAGTTTCACAGCAACCGGACGCTGCGTTCGTGATTTCAGGCATTTTGTTCAGAACGGGCCACTCCTGCAAACTTTGGAAGCATGACTACAGAGATAATACCTGTAGTGTACCGATCTGCGTGATGTTAGGACAAAATCTGTAGGAGTAATATAAATAAATAAGTTGCAAAAATCGCCCTCCTGGTGGCGCTATAACAGGATCATTTACTCTGGCCTCCTGGGAGTGTGTGTGCACAGCTTCATGTCGATTGGGTCAACGGTGCCAGAGATTAGCTGTACACAGACAGACAAACAGACGGACGGACACGCAGGCAGACGGACAGGGGCGAAAACATAGTCTCGGCCACGCCTTCGGCCTGGCGGAGACGATAATAAATAATAATAATACAAATAATAATAATGTATCAGTGCAGCATCCACACACGGTTCCATGCAGCATTGCATGCTGGGGCAGGTCTTACCGTTGAGCCAGGAGCTCTTGAAGTCGGTGCGTACTGAGCTGACTGCAGACGCCGCTGAGCTGCGCATCACTACGGGCTCAGAGCCCAGGAAGTTCATAGAGGTGGCTGAGTAGAGGTCGTCGCCTAGACACCACCAAGAGAGACACACACACACACACACACACACACACACACACACACACACACACACACACACACACACACACACACACACACACACACACACACACACACACACACACACACACACACACACACACACACACACACACACACACACACACACAAACTTATCTTAAACACCACATATTGGCAACATAAAGTTCACTGCGTTGGATTACCCGTCTCTGTCTCTGTAAGTTGATTTGCATACGGTACTAAAATGACTGGAATCCAACGCATTCCTCGGAACTCTAACAAACCACAATGTGGTCGGCAGACGGCAGTAATGTCAAGCATACATGATTCGTAATCAATGACACAACTTTAACCACATGCACCCCTGCGTCCTTATTCTGGGGTTGAACATTCGGCAAAAATAGCAGATCATCAAGCTCACAGTGAGCTAGTTAATCGGCTATTTTCGAAGAGAGTTGGAGATCCGGGCACTCAGGAGTAAAAAGGAGGAACAGCCTTTATTTATTTAAAGGCAACTGCCAACATGTTTCGACCTCGGAAGGTCTTCATCAGGCGAAATGCCCATTTCGTCCTTTTTAATTAGCCTCAAGTGTGACATATTTTCTGTTTTCTGTCTGTTCTGAACAGAAGTTAAGCCAAATCATACTAGGGGGAGATGGAAAGAGGAAGTTTGACTTTTGTCAGTGACATATTTATCACTCAAAACTGTTTAGCAAGTTAACACCCGCAAACCACAACACTGCTGTCTTCATGCAACCAACTCTTTTATAACTCGTCCTGTAAAACAGCTGTCACAGACAGAGTGCAGCAGCTCTGAGCAGAGAGCGAACATGTACGTACAGTAAGTATGGAAAGACTCATGTGTGGAAAGACATATCCAGTGGTGGAAAAAGTACTCAAATGTTTTACTTCAGTAAAAGTAGCGATAAAAATAGCAGATCTACAAGCCCACAATGTGTTGCATCGCGACACATTGTGAGCTTGTAGATAGGCTATTTTCAAATCATTTTTTTTAAATAGACCTGAAGTGGTTAATGTATGTTTTGTAATAATAATCAAAATAAGTAACTAGTAACTGAAGTTTTCAAATAATTGTAGTCAGAGTAAAAGTACAATATTTGCCTCTAAGATGTAGAGGAGTAGAACTAAGTATAAAGTACTGACAATTGGAAATACTGGACATAATCTCATGTTGTTCTGAAAGCAAACAAGAGAAGGTTTCTTCCCAGTGTGTAAAAACCCATAACAAAAAATGTATGAAACAAAACATTGCCCCGGGGGCAATCAGGGCAACCATTGTGTCAATGGCCGCCCTGTTAGGTTACTCCTGTTTCTCCTATAACAATAACCAGTGTGGAAAGTGGGGCACTGTGTGGGATATGGGGAGACTTTGGTTTAGTTGTTGTTAATGCTCTGTTTGTGTGCAGACTAGATGGCAGAGCGCCAGGAATAATACAAGTTGTGTTCTGAACAAGGGGCTAGCATCCAAAGTTGTGAATTGAGGCTGAACAGGAAGTGACAGTTCATATGAATTGCCTGTAGTCTCGCTGTTTCACCCCTGCTGGTGTCAGAAGCAATTAGGCTCCATTCAAGCTGATGGGTTTTTGCCGAATTTTACACTTGATATTATTACCTTAATAAACATTGTCATAAATACTATATGCTTCCAGTCGCTAGTTTAACCCATGAAGACCTGAGGCGATTCTTAAAAATATTTTCTAAAAAAACAAAAGATCTGCTATTTTTCAAAAATAGCAGATCTACAAGCTCATAGCGCGGCACTCGGTGCCGCGCTATGAGCTTGTATATCTGCTATTTTTGAATAGTCAAAGAAATCTAAAGAGACACAAATGCTTTCCAGGTCTTGGAAATTGGGTTAAAGTCTTCTTTCAATCTCCATGACATGCGTTTTGGTAAATTATGGTCCCATTTATTTTAAATTTGACAATAAAGTAGGGTATGCTGTAAGAGGGGCGTGGCTACCTTGTGATGATTTGATTGACAAGCTACACAACCAATAGCATTAATTCCCCCACCCCCCCGGCTCTGGTCCCAACCAATAGCATTAATTTCCGCGCCCATAGGACATAGAAAGACGGTGGATTTGAAATTGCTGAAAAATAGGCTTCATTTACGGTCTGTAGAGTATATGGGCATAAGACTCAGTCCATATTTTTGACTGTCTATGGTTCTGAAATACAAAAGTTGTCTTATTACCAGTTAACAGCCCTCAATTGCTTCTAAATGGCCGTCCACACCAAGCACTATGACTGCAACTATAACTAGTATAAATACGTTGTTTTAAAAATTATAACCATGACACTGGTGAACTGTATAGTTATAATTCCCGTCTGGACTACTGCAATGGAGTCCTGTTTGGGCTCCCAAACAAATACCTGGATAGGCTCCAGTATGTCCAAAATTCAGCTGCCAGAGTTCTCACCCGCACCAAGCCTTGGCAGCACATCACCCCTACCCGTAAAGTTTAAACAACTGCACTGGCTTCCTGTTCAATTCCGCATCCATTACAAACTCCTCCTTCTCACCTACAAATGTCAAAATGCCCTTGCTCCACAGTACCTCTCAAGCCTACTCCATAAACCGAGCCGGTCACGGACCCTGCGGTCCACAGACTTGGACCTCCTTGCCGTCCCCAACACAAACATGCAAACTTTCGGGGACAGAGCCTTCAGTGTGGCAGCCCCCACCCTGTGGAACTCCATCCCAACAGGGATTCGCCATGCTCCAACACTGGACTCTTTTAAAGCTGCCTTGAAAAGACACCTATTCTCTCAGGCTTATGGCATATAGTTGTTTGTTGTTTGTTTGTTTGTTCATTTGTCTGTTAGTTGTTCATTGTTCTGATGTAAAGCGTCCTTGGGTTTATGAAAGGCACTATATAAATTCAAGCTATTATTATTATTATTATTATTAATGCTGGTTGTGGCCCGCCCTTTAATTGTAGCCTAATTTATACACAGTCTTGCCATGATTCATGGAGTATACATGTAGGCCTAACTGCCACTCACTCACCAACCATGATGGAGGAGTACCTCTGGAAGGGGTCAAAGGGACACTTCCCTTTCCCGTCTTCTTCTTTCTCCTCCAGGGCCAGAGTTCCATCTGCGTACGACTGCACAAGAAAAAGCCATTGTCTTAAAATCACTTCACGAGAAAATAAAAGGGGGAGACGGACAAATACTTTACGTACTAGAGGCAGAGCAATATGTCGATCTGGCTGACATATCGGCCATTATTTTACTTTTTGTATAAAAAGAATCTTCTAAATAGCCGATGTACAAGCTCACAACGCATTGCTGCGTGCGCTGTGTGAATTTTGGTTAATTAATTGGTATGCGTTAAAGTTAGATGTTCACAAATAGATACAAATAAAAAAATCTCTATTTCTTTTCTTTTTTTAAGTTGCACACAGGGTTAAGAGGGTCTGTAACTCCAAATGGACCGTTACAGGAATTTAACTCCAAGAGTGTGCAACGGTTCCATTTGTACACTCTCTGAGTCATGTGGTCCTTCCTTGAAATTCTGAGTTATGGGGGTCCTTGAAATTAAAAGTTTGAGAACCATTGCTCTAGTACGTACTGCTATTGGTGTGTCTCACCATGTATCTACATGCTACTGTAGGTAGTGATGTGTCTCACCATGTATTTACATGCTGGGTCGAAGGCGTTGGTTCCACATACATACATCCTTCCATCCTCCATCGAATGAAGGGTCCGGATGTAGTTCTTACACTCTATCTGTGAATACATTTTAAACGCATGTGTGAATTAAGGGATATATATACTAATATATATATATATATATATATATATATATATATATATATATATATATATATATACACACACACACACACACTTATCATTATAATTTTTTATAGAAGAGTAACAGGGGTGTCTCCGTCTCTCCAGATTATATCTAGTCAGGAGAGAGGATTCCACGAGATTGTTTGGATCAGAGACGGGGAGGACCCTGTTACTGAACAAAACCATTTTAACAATGATTACTATCAGAATATTAACTTTTCAACTTTTTTACTAAGAAATATCCCTTGCACCACCTTTGACCACTTTCAAACTGGCGTTCCTACTTCCTACTTTGGGCATTTCATTACAGTCAAAAAGTCTCAAATTTCAAGTATTTGTGAAGATATTTTAACAGGGCTTAAGTGGTTAAGTGGATGTTGAACGTTCACAAATGGTCTGATCTGCACTCACCTGAGCATTCTTGCCTTTGTTCCTGCACTCTTGCTGCTGGATCTCTGTCACCTTCCAGCTCACCTAAAAAAGAAGAACATTCATTTTGTACATCAGTGCTTCTCAAACGTTTATTTATTTTTAATTCAAAGACCCCCAGTTTGATATGCATTAGGCCACGGACACCCATTTGATAATGTTTTATCTCTAAGGCCCCAATCTACACAATTACAATCCTCACTGTTAATTTAACTCTGAGAGTGTACACATGCATTTGGTTCCATTTGTACACTGTCAGAGTTACAGACCTGTGTTGATTTTGACCGCAAATTTTGAATTAGTTTTAGTCATAGTCTTTTGAATACAATTCCATTTAGTTTTAGTCATATTTTAGCCATCTGAAATTAGTTTTTGTCTAGATTTAGTCGACTAAATATCATAAGATTAGAGTCGACTAAATGTACAGTTGATTTAGTCGACTAAAATGTATTTTGGCGGTGCCTTGATGGCGTCGTAATGGCTGATTTTACAATTGCATGCTGAAAATAGCCGATCTACAAGCTCACAACGCGTCGCAGTGCGACGCGTTGTGAGCTTGTAGATCTGCTATTTTCAGAGCCCAACACCCAAGCGCAACCAAACATAAAATGACGTGTCTTTTAGTTCTACTGGATCTCTTCTATACTAGTCCCTCCTTAACATTAGTCTAGTTGTTATTTGTTGACAAAATTGTCAATATATTTAGTCTTAGTTTTAGTCATCATAGATTAGTTTTTATTTAGTTTTTATTTAGTTTTCGTCAGTGAAAAAAGGAAGTAGACGAAAATGTTTCGTTACAGTTTTAGTCGACAAAATCATCAAGTGTCTCTTTGGTTCCCAGCTACATCATTTAGCTGGGGACACCCCCCACTTTTTCAGAAAGACCTCCTTTCTCACCTCAGCCTTCTTGTTGGAGATGTCCCGGAGGTCCAGAGCGTAGACGGCCTCCCTCGCTCCCACCACCAGCAGACCCAGGTCTTCTCTCAGCAGCATGGTGGAGTAGTTAGTCACCCCTTCCTCACGGAACAGACGGCCGTTGGCACCTAAGATGATGTTCATAATACAGGGGAGAGGGACAGGGGAGACAATTATAACTAGAAAAAGTGCTCCTCGGAGCACAGGTCTCCGCCAGGTCAGGTACGTTATTGTGGCCTCCTGGTGGCGCTATAATAGGCCAATGTGAAAAGGGTGGCATTTCTTCGTCGGCCTAATAGAAATGTGCGTGTGAAATTTCACGGAAATCGCAAGCTGCGTTCATGATTTGAGGCATTTTGTTCAAAACGGAACAATCCTGCAAACTTTGGAAGCCAATCTTAGGCAATCAGGATGGAACATGGGAAATTGGATAAATCCGTGTTGATCCCATGACTATAGAGATACTGTGTACCGATTTGTGTGATGTTTGGACAAAATCTGTAGGAGTAGTATCAATAAATGTGTTTTGCACATATCGGCCTCCTGGTGGCGCTATAAACGGCCAATCTGAAAAATTTGGGCCAGAGGTTCTGAGTTGGCATCCAGGGAGTGTGCGTGCACAGTTTCGCAGCGGCCGGGCCAACGGTGCCAGAGATTAGCTGCTAACGGACGGACAGGACGGACACACGGACGGACGGACGGACGGACGGACAGGGGGTAAAACATACTCTCTCGCCATGCCTTTCGGCCTGGCGGAGACAATAACAACAGCAACAATAATAACAACAATCATAATAATTCAAACTTACATATTATGTATATAAAGCTTCTATGGCTACTCAAAGACACTTTACAAAAACTAAACAAAGAACTTGGATTTAAGCAAAAAAAACAAACAAACAGAGAAATAACATAGAAGAAAATAGGGACTATGTTATTTCACTTGATGCTTTAGCCGTTTAAAGCAATATTCAATATTGTCTGGTGGGTGGAAACCTCATAATGTAGCAAAAGTAGCAGATCTACAAGCTCAAGATCTTCTACTTTTAATATGTTTGTGTGACACTGTAGTATGATCAACTAGGGGCGTTAATGTACGAAAAAACACAAAGAAATTAAATATGGAGATTTTCTGCCCCGACAACAACACTATCATACGAAAAAAACTGTCCCAGCCAAGCCTAAACTACAGTTTAGCGGGAGAGACAGACAAAGCTGGTAGAGGAAGATGGACACGTTGTATATGTTGTAATTTTGGTTATATTTGTATTCTTTATTGTTATATGATTTATTTGCCCTGAACTTGGATTGCCCATGTACAGTTTAGTTTAGTTTAGTTTATTTCGATCCACATCAACATAATCACAAAACATAACACACTGTAATTCACTACTTCATACTGTTAGATCGAAAAGGCATAGGCAGAAGCTCATAGCTTATTTATGCCTATCCTTTCGTACATATTGTTTTAAGTTATTCAAAGTTACAAAGTTCATATTGAACACTCAAAAATGATTCGCATTTACATTCAAAACTGCTGGAGGTACCGGAAGTGCCAATTTAGTCATTCAAGCCGGAACGCTTTATATACAGTGTGGTTTCACGGAGACCCACAAGCGTGTTATACTATACACTTCCGCTCGCTGAGGAGCGTTTCGTTTGAGCGTCTCGCGGGACTGAACAAGATACTTGCTGTTTGCTATTCTAAATAAAATGTATTTATATCGTTTATGTTACGATCATGTGTCTTCCTTACATATGTTTGATGTATTGATTTTGTTCCAGTTGTGCGTTGCTGTTTGTCGGCCATGGATTCCTGCACTCTCATTCCCTTTGGTTTATGTGCAGCCAGGTGTGTTTTTGTTTACGGTTATGCTTTCATTACATTCATGTACAATGTTTTATGCTCTATGTTCCATTATTTATGTGTGTGTATTTATGCTTTGTTTTGTACAGTTTTACGTTGGATTGTTTGCCAGTAAAGAGTGCAATAAATCTACCAGTGAGAAAGAACAAGCAGTGTTGTTTTTGGGACCAAAAGGCAGTGATACTCACTCAGTGGTGGAAAGAAACAACAAGTACATTTACTTAAATACTGTACTTAAGTAAAATGTTTAGGTATTTGTAATTTACTTGAGTATATCCAATTTCCAACACATTTACTTCTACTCCACTACATCTCGGATCCAAATATTGTACTTTTACTCCACTACATTTATTTCAAAACTTTAGTTACTAGTTAATTTGTAGATTTTGATTATTATTACAAAACATACATTAACCACTTCAGCCCCTATATACATTTTGTCCATTTGAAAATAGCCGATCTACAAGCTCACAATGCGTCGCATCGCGGCGCATTGTGAGCTTGTAGATCTGCTATTTTCAAAAGATTTTTTATACATTTGAAAACTTGAAATGGGACATTCTGGTATAATGAGTACTTTCTACTTTTGGTACTAAAGTACATTTTGATACCAATACTTTGGTACTTTTACTGAAATAAATTTAGAATTTCTGACTTTTACTTGAAACAGAGTATTTCTAAACAAAATTGAGTACTTTTACTCCCACCACTGCATACTCACTGTGATAGGGCACCGTTTTGCGGGCGACCAGGTCCATGGGCGTGTCCTCTGCCAGCGCCAAGGCCAGGGGAAGGAGGCGGAGGAGCCAGACGGCGCACAGGGCCAGCGAGGGACGCATCATCATCATGGCTCCTTTGTGTGTGTGTTTGGACTTAATGTGGAGGATATTGTTGTTAACGTAACAAACCTATCTTTAACTGTTAGCACAGAGGAGGGAATGCACTGCGTTAACTGGGGGAGGAAGTCTGGAGGGCAATGGCCCCTTCACTGGCCTCTCTCAGCGGGCTGTCCTCCATAGTGAGACGGATGGCACTGACCTAACCCAAAACAAAGGGGAAAGAGAGGGGGGAGGGTTGAGAGACATTAAGGTTGCATGGATATCATGAGTTTTTTTTCTCTCTCTCGACAAAAACATCGCAAACCGTTCACATCCGACAGAGAGACAGAGAGAGAGAGAGAGAGAGAGAGAGAGAGAGAGAGAGAGAGAGAGAGAGAGAGAGAGAGAGAGAGAGAGAGAGAGAGAGAGAGAGAGAGAGAGAGATATGTACTGTATAGAGCTGTGGTTCCCAAATGTTTTAGCTCAAGACCCAAAAGGAAAATGTAGACATTTGCCCGGGACCCAAACTAGTGAAAATAGCAGATCTACAAGCTCGCTAAAAAAATTTATATATTTTTTTTAATTTATGAAATACTTTTGAAAAACGTTGGAATTGTTTTTAATTGACTTATTTTTTGTTTAAACTTTTTTTAATCTTTTGAAATACATGTATTTTTTTCTTTAAATGTAGGAAAACGTTTTTTTACTTGCGACCCCTAAACATTGGTCTGCTACCCGAAACTGGGTCCCGACCCACTGTTTGGGAAACAGGGCTATAGAGAGAAAAACAAAAACAAAAGATTTAACACAGGGGGCAGAAAGTGAGACTCGGGGAGGAGGAGGAGGAGGAGGAGGAGGAGGAGGAACAGGAACGGGCGAACGTGTGCGAGAAGTTTAAAAAGAAAGTGCTGCATTCAGACGAATGGCCAGAGTGCGCTGAGCGCTGAAGTCAGAGCAGCAATAATTCTGTCAGAGCCATAGTGATGGTAATGCAGGCCATGAAAGGCATTCAGCAGGGGAGCAGGGATGTGTGTGAGACTGTGGACTGACTGACTCCCTCTTTAGCTCTCCTCTCCTCTCCTCTCCTCTCCTCTCCTCTCCTCTCCTCTCCTCTCCTCTCCTCTCCTCTCCTCTCCTCTCCTGCAGCACCGACACACTCAACACAACACAACACAAACACACACAACCACACACACAACCACACACACACACACACACACACACACACACACACACACACACCACACACACCACACACCACACACCACACACACACCACACACACACACACACACACACACACACACACACACACACACACACACACACACACACACACAACACTACACCGCCTTTTCTTTCTATGCAAAAAAAACGGTGGAACATACTTCCTGCTGGCAGTGGTGGAAAAAGTACTCAAAATGTTTTACTTATGTAAAAGTATCAATGCTGCAATGCAGAAATACTCTGTTACAAGTAAAAGTCCGGAATTCAAAATGTACTTGAGTAAAAGTACAGAAGTATTGGTTTCAAAAAGTACTCATTATGCAGAATTTCCCAGTGCATGTTCCTGTGCATACAAATCTTTTGAAAATAGCTGATCTACAAGCTCACAATGCGTCACAGCTTGTAGATTTATATTATTACAATTACTATTTTCAACTGGCCGAAATGTATATAGGGCTGAAGTGGTTAATGTATGTTTTGTGATAATAATGTAAATCTACAAAGTAACTAGTAACTAAAGCTGTCAAATAATTGTAGAGGAGTAAAAAGTATAGTATTTGATATAGTATATTTAAAAGTATTGAAAATTGGAAATACTCCAGTAAAGTAAAATACCTGAAAATGGTGCTTAAGTACAGTACTTGAGTAAATGTACTTCGTTACTTTACACCACTGCTTCCTGGGGAAGTTAGAGAGGCTACAACTCCACAGAAATGTCTAAACATAAGCTAAAGACACGCCTCTTTAGGTTAGCCTTCTCCTAGCACTTTCCAGGCCTATGCCGGACTTTTTTTAATTAAAATTTGAATTTGCTTATTGTGTGTTGACTATTCTAAATCCTATGCCCGTCCTTATGTCCATGATTCTATGCATATTCTGTGTTTTTGCCTGTATCTCACTTATCTCTCTTAATTGTGAAGTATTTGAGTTCTGTCCTGCCTGTGAAGCACTTTGAACTGCAACCCTGTATGAAAGGAGCTACACAAATACAGTTTATTATTATGACATTATTAACACAACACATTAAGGGGATTCTTGCAGAATATAGCCTGCCACGGCTTGTGCAAGAAGAAGCCAAAGTTTGGTGCGTGTGTGTGCGTTGCGTTGCGTTCCCAGAAACAGGAATTTCACAAGATATTAAGTGTGAGACTCTCTGGGTTAGTTGCACAACAAACTCACAACAAACAAGGTCCCAAAAACAGCAGTTAAAGAGTCTATAACTAACTACTCATGTTATACTTACAGTATTTACAGTATGGACTACAAGCCCAATTAAACATGACTTTGTTTTCCAATGACTTGGTCCAGTAGTAGCTGTAGGCTATTAACCAAACACTATACTACTACTGCTGCTCTTATACCTACAGTCATGCATGCTTTGTCTCTGCAGATGAGCCGTAGCATGTCAGAGAACGCCCTACGGATAAATCAGATGTTTCACATACCCTGCTGTCAACGACGTCAGACGACACCCAAATACTGTACCTCTGCATCCTATCCTGCACTCACATGCAGTGCTGGAAGAAGTACTCAGGTAGTCTACTTAAGTAAAAGTATCAATACTGCAATGTAGATACACTCTGTCACAAGTAAAAGGCCTGTGTTCAAAATGTTACTTGAGTTAAAGTACCAAAGTATTGGCATCAAAATATAGTTAAAGTACCAAAAGTAAAAGTACCAAAATGTTTGAAAATAGCAGATCTACAAGCTCACAACGTGTCACGATGCGACGCGATGTGAGCTTGTAGATCGGCTATTTTCAAATAACCTATGTATAAAATAGGGATAAAGTGTTAAATGTATGTTTTATAATATAATCAATTATATATGCAAAGTAACTAGTAACTAAAGTTTTCAAATAATAGTAGTGGAGTGAAAGTATTGAAAACTGGAAATACTCCACTGAAGTAAAAAAAATACTTCAAAATTGTACTTAAGTACAGTACTTGAGTAAATGTACTTAGTTACTTTCCACCACCACTACTCACATGCTACGTGTAGTAGGGCCTGTCACCATCATGAAATTCTGCTTGACGATGAGTCGTCACGCAAATAATTGCGACCTAATTGCGATCAGGTGATTATGTAATGATTCTTGTGACAGGCCTGATGCAATGCCATGTCTTAAAAGTCAAGTCCAAGCGCTTTGACATATACTGTATGGGTTGCAAAAGGATCGGTGCATTTCCAGAAAACCTCAGGAATACGCCTGTCACAATAATCTTTGCATAATCGTCATAATCGTTTCCATGTTGAAAAATGCTCACACATTTTCAAATATGAAAAAAAAAAAACAGAAATAGCAGTTAATCGCAAGTATATGAGTGACAATTAATCGTCAACTTAAAGGGATATTTCACTTTCAAATAAAATAAACATTTAAAAAATATATTAAAAATAAATGAAAAAAGTAATGGAAAAATCACGGCCCCCTCACGCATTACAGTGTCCTACTAATGTGTGAGGGGGCCGTGATTTTGCCATAACCTTTTTCATTTTAAAAAAATATGTATTTTTAATGTTTATTTTATTTGAAAGTGAAATATCCCTTTAAACAGGAACATTTGCACACAATTTCAATATAAACATTTGAACCTTTTAATTAAACCGTGGTTCTCAAAGTTGGGGGTCCCAGGAAACCCCAGGGGTCCATGAGGTGGTTCCAGGCCAGGGGGTCCCCAACAAAATGAGTTAATATATATATAGCATCAGAAATCAGTCACGGTTAAACTGATAACAAGATTTGTGTTGTTAAAATGTCGATTCGGGTTAAAATTATAACCCATTTAGCCCTATATAAATAGATTAGGTATTTGAAAATAACCGATCTACAAGCATCAGATCTGCTATTTATTTAAAAAAAAAGCTTAAAAATAAACGTGATACATTTGGGGTGGAAATCTGTATTTGGGGTGGATCTACATTTTAACAACACAAATCTTGAGGTCTGCAGCCAAATACATATTAATATTGGGGTCCTTGACATGAAAAAGGTTTGAGAACCACTGCTTTCACAGTGAACTTTCACAGTGAAAAAGGCAATACTTTGGTCTAGATCGCGTATTTAAATAGCCTTTTTTTTTTTTTTTTTTTTTTAAAAAAAGGAATTGTCACTAGACGAGATTGAAATCTCGACATTTCAATCTCGTCTAGTGACACTTCCTTTTTTTTCCAGGTTGCATAGTGTTCTGTCACTATGAACGTCAGATCTCACAAAAAAGAAAGCTGTGGCGGATGGAGTTATGACATTTTTCTACTGTACCATTCATCCTAAGATATCATAACATCATAGAAAAGGTAAGAAAACCGTGGTCCAAAATTCCCCTTTAAGGCATGTTTTGGTTCAAAGTATGCCCGTTTAATTACTCATGAGCATGCAGTGCATTCAGCGGGCGCTCTCCTATCACATGTATAATTTACAGTATACCAGCATCCCATTAAATAGGAATTCCAGTTAAATAACAACCATCTGCATGCACACAGTGCATTCTCCCATCGTCACATGTGCAGACAGACCACACTGTACTGCCAACACTACACTATAAGTCACTGTTTGGGCCAAGAGACTGCATTCCTTCACTGGACTCAATCGATTTCATATTTCGTCGTTGTCGGGCAGAAACCATCTCCATTTTTCAACATTTTTTTTTTTTAAAAGGGATAGTTTACCCCAAAATGGAGACTTGAATTCATGAATATTTTTTTTGTTTTTGTCGCATTCCTAAGCCAATAATTTGATGACTGGCAGTGGTTCCGGTAGGAGACACAAAGAGTCTCCTTTGTGTCAAATTATTGGCTTAGGAATGCAACAAAAACAGAAAAATATCCATGAATTCAAGTCTCCATGGAGTGACTAATCGATAGAGAAAAAAAGTACTTTTTTAGGGTGAACTATCCCTTTAATAAATCAGTGTTATTGAACACCCTTTACGTCTGTGTGTGGATTTTGCGAAAATGGCTTCTGACTAAACCTCTTAACTCCATTGGATCCTCAAACTGTCGGTCAAACCACCTATAACTCCAACTTGTGGAGATCAACTTTCCATCATTGATTAGAATGATGAAGTCAGACAGAAAAAAAACCCTATCTCCACATTAATGGTGAAAAAGCTCCTTGTGATGATAATATAAGGACACAATTAGTTAAATGATCTGACCATGTATAAAGTCACCATACCAGCTGTGATGAGGCAGCGTTGTGTTGTGTTGTTCTAAAAACATGCTTTTCGTTTCATTTCCTGAAAAGTACATATTTTGGGCATAGCTGGTTTCTGCCCCACAGCAGAGATTTATTATGATATGAGATATGATGTTATGAACAGTGGTGGAAAAAGTACTCAAATGTTTTACTTAGTAAAAGTACCAATACTGCAATATATAAATACTCAGTTACAAGTAAAAGTCCAGAATTAAAAATGTACTTGAGTAAAAGTACAAAAGTATTGGCATCAAAATATACTTAAAGTGCAAAAAGTAAAAGGTACTAAAATATTTGAAAATAGCAGATCTACAAGCTCACAACGCGCCGCGATGCGACGCGTTGTGAGCTTGTAGATCGGCTATTTTCAAATAGCCTAGGTATAAAATAGGGCTAAAGTGGATAATGTATGTTTCATAATATCATAATTTATATCTGAAAAGTAACTAGTAGCTAAAGTTTTCAAATAATTGTCGTGGAGTAAAAGTTAAAATTTTGCCTCTGAGATGTAGTGGAGTAGAAGTAAAAGTATTGGAAATTGGAAATACTCAAGTAAAGTACAAATTCCTCAAAATTAGACTTAAGTACAGTACTTAAGTAAATGTACTTAGTTACTTTACATCACTGGTTGTTGTTCTATTAAAGTGAATTATAACGTTAAACGACTCAACTCATTCCATTCAAGTTGGACTCAACTAAAGTTGTTGGTTGCTCTCAATTCTATCAGATTGATTCATTGTGCCTGTTACTGTTATGATGATATGGTCAAATGTTAGATTTGTATATCTGCATAATTATGATACTGTATATTCCCATTATTTCCCATTTATTCTCGATATTCCTCATTGGAAAGTCTCCAAAAACAGTGGTTCTCAAAGTGGGGTCCAGGGGGACCCTCAGGGGTTCCTTGGGGGGGATTCCAAATGGACCCTTACAGGTCTGTAACTGTGAGAGTGTAGCCTAGTAAGTCTACAAATGGCCAGTGGAGGAAAAAGTATTCAGATATTTTACTTAAGTAAAAGTATCAATACTGCAATATAGAAATACTCTGTTACAAGTAAAAGTCTGGAATTCAAAATTTACTTGAGTAAAAGTACAAAAATTTCAAAATGTACTTAAAGTACCAAAAGTAAAAGTACTAAAATGTTTGAAAATAGCAGATCTACAAGCTCTTGTATATCTGCTATTTTCAAATAGCCTATGTATAAAATAGGGCTACAATGGTTAATGTATGTTTCATAATATAATAATTGATAATTGCAAAGTAACTACTAACTAAAGTTTTCAAATAATTGTAGTGGAGTAAAAGTATAATATTTGCCTCTGAGATGTAGTGGAGTAGAAGTAAAAGTACCGAAAATTGGAAATACTCCATTAAAGTAAAAAAAAATACTTACTTAAAAAAATACAGTACTTGAGTACATGTACTTAGTTACTTTGCACCACTGCAAATGGCTATATACCATTTGTACTCTCTCATAGTTATGCTGGTCACTGTGGACACAGTAATGTTAGAGGACTGGGTGCATAGCAGGTGTATGAACTGCATGTAATCATAATGTGTTTTAAAGACTGTCTTGTTTACAACAGTAATGTTCTACAGTCATAATAACAACATACAGTTTGCTTCATCCGACCCAGCAGTTGCACACATAGTAGTACATGTATGAACCTGTGTGACATACATAAAATCACCTGGCTCTCTCTCTGTGTGTGTGTGTGTGTGTGTGTGTGTGTGTGTGTGTGTGTGTGTGTGTGTGTGTGTGTGTGTGTGTGTGTGTGTGTGTGTGTGTGTGTGTGTGTGTGTGTGTGTGTGTGTACCTAGTAGGCTACTACGGTGTAATAGACACACCCAGCTGGTTCTGCAGCAACACCAACGTCTACACGAATCAATCCATATACCATGGGAGCCTATATACTACAGTTAGTAGTGGTTTAACTTCTACATAAAGCAGCAGTTTGAAAATCACAACAATAAATACGCACAAAACAAACAAACAAACAACAATGGACGCCTTACCTTCTGAAGTGAAACTTTGCTCCAACTGAACTTCCTTGATGGATTCCCAGATTAGGTTGCATTGCATGAGGAATGAGGAACGCCCCTCATTGCATGAGGAACGCCCATTGACTGTAGGGAACGCCCCCAGGCTGCAGACAGGCAGCTTGCCTCCTGCACACTAGGCTCCTGCACACTTAACTAAACCCTACGGCAAAGTGGAGCGATCCTCCAACAGTCATACAGAATGAGTGTGTCCCTGCTGTGTCCCAAGTGTCTTCTTTGTCCTGTGATGAACAAGTCTTTTTTGTTTGAAACGCAGCTGAAAGAGATGTGAGAGACTTATTATTGCAGACTGCTGCTTAAAACTCGGTTCTTTTTTAGCAGAGAACAGCTCAATAATCTGACACCACGACCCGACCCTAGTAGTACTACAGCCCCGGACAGAGCGCAAGGTGCTGATCTCAGTGATCTGAGACTCCTCTCTGCTTCTTTGTCACCAGAACAGCGTCTGTTTGTCACCGAAACACTGTGATTGGACGAGAGGAGAGGAGAGGGAGTTGTTTGAAGATGAGGGAGGAGAGGGAGGGAGGGGTGTGTGTGTGTGTGTGTGTGTGTGTGTGTGTGTGTGTGTGTGTGTGTGTGTGTGTGTGTGTGTGTGTGTGTGTGTGTGTGTGTGTGTGTGTGTGTGTGTGTGTGTGTGTGTCTTCATAATTATGATCAGTAGTAAAACAAGTCCTGACAGGAGGAGACATATTATGCTGCTGAAGCATGGACAACACCTGATCTCTAATGCACTGGTTGGTTCTCAAACCCCCAATTGTATATGTATTTGGCCGTGGACGCCCCCCCCCCCCCAACACACACACACACACACACACACACCCAGAAGAGAACATTTGTGTAAAAAAAAGAAAATTCAAAGATTATTACAAATCTTCCAAACATTTTCAAGATTTTTCAACAGATTTTCAAAAATAGCAGATGTACAAGCTCGCATTTTGAATAGCCAACGTATAATGGATAACGGATAAAGTGTTTAAAATTATTCTGATGATCTACACATTTCGCTGGGGACCCCCTGGAGGACCCCCAAGGACCCCTGGGGATCCCCGGACCCTACAGCCTACAAGAGCATGGCAAACTTTTGCATGTCATGGACCCCCAAATTAATTAATATGTAGTTATTTAGCAGCGGACCCCCCCCATCTGAAAAGATTCTATGCCAGGGTGATTAATTGTAATTAGTAATGTAATCCCTTAGAATACAACAAATTATCTGAGTACTTTTGGATACTGCAAAATTATCAGTGGTGTCAGTGGCCTTGTGCATACTAAACTGGGGGTCCTTGACATTAAAAGTTTGACAACCAGATATACTTCTAGACTTCATCAGCAACAGCACCACCTTTCACCCTGGAGTTTCCAGGTCCATAAACTGAAGAAACTGTCTTCTGACAGTTCAGTAGAATACAGAATTCATACAGCTGTCTTTCACTGGACTCAGCATCATGGCTTGTTGCCTGGATCACACATACACAATGTCTGATTCTCCCTCTGTTTTAGGACGTACGCCCCTGCACATATCATTATTGTACTTTGCACCTATTATACTTACACTATAGTAAACTCTTTAATGCATATTCTATCTACACTCCCCACTGCTGCTAAAATGTTTTGACCGTAGGCTACTTGTCTTTTCTTAAATCTGTACTTTATTTTCATTGTTTCCCCCTTATATCCAGTGTTATAAATATGTATTGCTTTTGTTGTTAGTGCAGTGAAATGTTGGTGTGACATGCTCATCATATACTGCACAGTGCAGTATATGATGAGCATGTCACACCAACATTTCACTGCTTGTACTTGTGTGTACAGCTAGTATATGTGCGTGACAAATAAACCTCTTGAATGTTATCTTGAACATCTTCTCTCTTTCAGTGTCTGCCAGCCACCACAAACGGAAATGTGACAATATTGCTGCTGTCATCATTTCTGTACCATTGACTGAACTGTGCAAAGCGTGCAAATGTCTATTTCTCTAAGGGTGGTGGCAATGACATCATCGGAGGAAATGCGTGTCTGCTTTCTTTCAAACTTTGTTTTTACAGTAGCACACATTTCACTGGTCTTTGTTGCAAGTCCAGGGACAGTGGGCTATGGAACCAGCAACAATAGAGACAATTAATAGCTATTAATAATTAATAGTAATCCGTTAAAGCAGTGGTTCTCAAACTTCTTCATGTCAACGACAAGGATGAATTTGGCCGCGGACCCCCATCTAAAAAATATTGTCCCAGGGACCCCCAGAAGCAAAGATTTGAGTTACAAATGTTCGCTTAAAGAAAAAAAAAAAAATATATATATATATATATATATATATATATATATTCAAAGATGTGCACACATTTTCAAGATTCTTCAAAAATAGCAGATCTACAAGCTCATAGCGCGGCACTCGGTGCCGTGCTATGAGCTTGTATATCTGCTATTTTTGAATAGCTAAAGTATAAAATAATAGTTAAAGTGGTTAAAATGATTGTGAGGCTATATTAACTACTTTAGCTGGGGACCCCCTGGTACCCCCCCCTGGGGGGGTCCCCGGACCCCACTTTGAGAACCAATGAGTTAAAGGAACATTTCTTTCAACATAATCTCCATATAATGCCGACTATAGGACCATAATATTGCCATTTGTATGTGCATGCTGAGAGTCTCAGAGGTGACTGGCTGGCTTCAAAATGTGTCTGCAGACAGACAGAGGACACCATCTGCAGAGATGGGGACTCGAGTTAGGGACTCGGACTCGAGTCGCACTCGAGTGGCCAAAAACGAGACTCTCGACTCGACTCTGACTCGCCCCTCAAAGACTTGAGACTTGACTCGACTCGAGCCTCAAAGACTTGAGACTTGACTCGACTCGAGCCTCAAAGACTCGTGGACAATCTTTATTTTATGTTTATTTTTTGGACAAATAAATGAATGAAATGCCCAAAAAACTTCCACTCCCCTGTCCCCCCCCCCGCAAAGAAACCTCTGCTCCAGTGCGCGCTGCGCGGAGCCGGCTTCAGTCAAGCTGTTTCATGCTGCTCATTAACGTAAACATGGAGAGGCGAGCGCAACAGCTGCTATGTGTGTGGCCGCCGCGGCCTTTCATCATAAAGTTTAAATATAAAAACTTCGAAATTAAACAAATATGTTTAGCTCAGAATCAGCTATATAACCTCAGTTATCTTGGCATATGCTTACATTTTTTATAAGATGGTCGGATCATCTGTGACAGCACGTTTAGGAAACATCGGATTTTCATTTCGTTAAACCCAGCTGGGTGAATATTCAACACTTCACCACGGTAAACGCTACGCTCATGTAATGTTGTTCACTGCATAAAAGCTGTGGTTCTCAAACCTTTTCAGGCCGTGACCCCCCAAAAGAATCATATTTGAACTGGGGATCCACATTTAGACAGTTTTTTGGTGCGCAACACAGCCCTCGTTTAAGTGAATTGCTTTCACCTGCTCTGCTGTTGGACTGCTGTGCGGAGTCGAATGTGCGCAACAGGGCATATCTCCGCCAAGCCAGGGTGACCTACCCAGGCCCATGAAATTAATATGCAGGCATAGTAGCCAATTAGAATGAAATCTGCAAAAACTGACTCATATACTGATACAGAACCATATTGGCTATATATTAGTCGGGTGGAAATCTTGTATGTTCCTTTTTTATTATTATTTAAAAACAATGAAAAATCATGAAAATAGCCAATCTACAAGCTGTAATTATTAATAATTAAGAAATACTATATTTTAAAGAGTGAAAAATCAACTAAAGTCATTATTAGTGCAAGTTCAATCACATTTCATTTGAATGAAAATAAATTGTGGGGAAAATACATAAAATCTCTAATCTGTGAATCTAATGTGATTTATTATGACCTGTCTATACTTTTACATCTATGCCCCCCCCCCCCATTTTTTTTTTTTTTTAAAAAGACTTTAAAAAGACTCGAGACTTGACTCGGACTCGACCCTCAAAGACTTGACTCGGACTCGACTCGACTCAACCCTCAAAGACTTGAGACTCGACTCGACTCGTGCCTCAAAGACTTGAGACTCGACTCGACTCGAGCCTCAAAGACCCGAGACTTGACTCGGACTCGACTCGACTCAACCCTCAAAGACTTGAGACTTGACTCGACTCGTGCCTCAAAGACTTGAGACTTGACTCGGACTCGAGCTCAGAGACTCGTGGACATCTCTGACCATCTGTGATCATTTCAAACTTTTTATATATTTATGTATTTTACATGTTTTATTGATGGATCACAATGAAGACAAGCTCCCCGGGACTTTTTGGTGTTATCCTTTTAGCTTAGCCTTTGACCGTACTAGCTGTTACTGTTAACAATCTTGTTAATAAATTATTCAATCAATCAATGCAAGAACAATGGCTTCCATTTCAGCGTGCTAACCAGGAAGAGAAAGGAGTTTCTTATTAGCTTGGAATCCTAGCTGCCTGTCTTTAGAATAGAATGCAGAAGCTGTTGTCTTATGGGCTACACCAGTGGTTCTCAGCTTTTTCAACCCACAACCCCCCAAAATAATCATATTTGAACTGGGGACCCCACAAAAATAATCATATTTGAACTGGGGACCTCCCAAAAAAATCATATTTGAGTTGAGGCATTATAATTAGTTTGACTCGGTTCCACAGATAAATATTGTGAAAAGAGCTGATCTACAAGCACACAACGCCTCGCGTTGCGAGGCGTTGTGTGCTTGTAGCTATTTTCACAAATTTTGCCTCTGTCTTATATTATTTGACAATTTGGCCAATGTTTGACCAGTTTTTAGTATAGTATAGTTTGTCGATTACTTTTGATGCAGTAATGGTCTTTTTCTTTTCTTTCAGTTTTTTGTCTTAAAAGTTAAAAACTTAAATTGTCACTTCACTGCCATCTGGGAACCCCCTCAAAATCATGTGGGGACCCCCCTGGGGGTCCCGACCCACATGTTGAGAACCACTGGGCTACACTACACAGCTGTGCCACGCCGCCTCAAAACGTGCACAGAATAGACCCTCTGAGTGGCATGCAGCTTCTTAGACCATCAACAGAAATATCATGGGAATGCTGAAATGCGCTCCTGGCTTTGCCAAGCTGTCAAAGAATCACATCAGAATTCCTAAGTACCTGGCTGGCACGGCGTTATCAACAAAGCCCTCCATTGTAAAGTAACCTGATAGAGAGAACCTCTTGCACTACGAGTCCTTTAAGTCCATGTAAGGCAAGGCAAAGCAAAAGTGTTTGTATCAGCAGAGCAATTCAAAGTGCTTTACAAAAGGCATAAAAGGCCATTTAAAGAGAAATAATCAGTAGAAAATGGAATAGTAAATGGAATAAAAGATGAAAGGTAAAAGTGCAATTATCATCTTGCTTTTTTACCTAGTTAACCAAATGAACTCTAGTGTCCCTGGAGTGAAAGTGTTTTTCGATTACGTATTAGATTAGCATAAAAGTAATCAATAGAAAATAGATTATCACCTGGGCTGAGTTGACGTACTGATACTGTGGCCGAGATTGGATGCAAGGACGTTTTTTTTGCTTGCAGCATGGTCAAATCTAGCAGAAAGGGCTAAAAAGCGTTTTCGTTAGGGTTGTACTTATAGGCTATTTTCAAACTTTCCCTTCCTACAATTCCTTACGCCTTTATTTCTGTCATTCGGGACATATTGAGGATACAAAATCAGTTCAGTTTGGTTTTGTTGCAATTAGTGTGAGGTCGACCCCCATTTTTGCATAAAATCCCTGGACTATAGTCTGTTAGTCGTCATCACTAGAAATCCAGTCACACGCCTCCACTTCCGTGGCTTCATGTGGCTGGACCACAGACGGTGAAAAATCAGACAGCCAAAATCTGCTGTATGGCTCAAGAAGAACTTGAACAACATCCCAGATTCCGTGTACCGCCGCGGAAAACTGCCCCGGTGAACCAAAAGGTAGCCCTGCTGAGATTTCCTGACGCCGTAGGGAGGGAGTTGTTTGAAAAGACAGCATGTGGCGCTGGCTGCCGGCCTCACCGTGACGCAGCCGTTCTGTGAACCAGCCAAAGGCCGCTGTTTTCCATTGGAAATGGCATATGTTGACGATCGCATAGAGTTGGCATAGATAGGCACTCTACTGAGTGCCATCTTTCTAGATTGTGTGGTTTTCACAGAATAGAATGGCAAAGAAAGTACATTTTATCAACCTCATACAGTAGGTGAGGTGTCCAGTGACTTTGGCCATTTTCCTTCCACACCGCCTGCATGGAGCGCGTGACCCGAGATGATGTTGGTTCGAATCCAGCACACAACACCAATGGTTTTGATAATGTGGATTTGTGGATAGGACTGAACAAACTTGTTATATGAACAAAACGCATCGCATTCTGTTTGTGTGACATGCATGATGCAAAGGTTTTGAAAGTGAAACTGGCCAAAGTCACTGGCCACCTACTGTAGCCTACCTGCATACAAAGTGACTGATTCTGAGCTTGTGCATTGATAATGTTTCATGGTGTTGATTAACTACTTACATAAAATTGCCTCATTTTCCACATTGCCGTTGAAGACAAAACATGCAGATTAATGAAAAATGTGTAGAAACTCCTTCGTTTTTTTGGGGGTCCGCCAAATGTAAATGAATTCACAAAACGAGCAAATAACTTTCATGCAAAAACAGTTTAATGCCCTCGAGATGTAATGAACAACACTGTTCTTTGATAATAGTATGAAAACAGACACAACACAGAAGATATAATACAAATGTACAAGAGATCGATCGGAGTAAGAAGACCATTTTAAGCCGGTCTATCACACATGACCTCTAGTGCTACGGCACTTCATGGAGACTTATAAACATTTGCACAGATACAAAAAAAGAAAGAACAAAAAAAAAAGATGACATGAAATAAAGTCATCCGTTTGGTCTTGGTAAACATACCTATCCATTCTGAGATTAGTTTTTATTGTTGCTTTTTACCCATCAGACCTGCATTAAATGATGTGCCTATAATACAGAGCCCGACCAATGTCCTAAGAGACCACCAGTTACCCGAACGTTCTTGAAAACGTTCAAAACTTTTCACCTAGCTATGACATTGCCCAAAATAGGGACGCCATTGGTTGAAAGTGATTAAACATCGGGACACATCGGCAAAACCGATGTTGTGAAAAAGGTCAAACAATGGTCAATATATATCGTCCAAACCGATATATCGGTCAGGCTCTGCCATAGTGGGAAGTAAAGTCTGGCAGCAGAAAGGCATGATGTAAACTTAACGCAAAAGCCTAGTTTCCTCAGACTCTGGCTATTTCACTGTTTATAAACCCAAACATGTCAGTTTGAGTTGACATTCCACTATTGGGGACAGTCAGTAGTAGTTCAACATCCATTCCACTAGAGGGCAGCCTTACATATAAATACAGTGTATTCATTGAGACAGTTATGTATTGAAAATTACAATTGGCAACTCTTTTCTGTTGATAAACAGACCAGTACCAAAGAGTTTAAAAATGTCCCTGGTGACTCTAAAGCCTGATTTATATTTGGTTTAAGATAGTGTCTCACGCCAAAAATAGAAGACTTAAGAGCTTGTAGAGCTGCTATTTCTGAATAGCCAAAGAATTGAATAGGGCACAACCCTCTCAAGGACCCCTGGGGCCCCCAGAAACCCACCCAGTGTCCCAGAGAATCAATTACTGATGTTTTGACCGATATTTTGTGTGCAACATTTAAAAAACAATCCATTTGAGAACATTTAACGTTAAGCAAACCACTTTAAGCCCCTTTAAAAAAATTAAAAAATGCAGATCTGCAAAATCACAAACCAAGTCGCATCCTTTAGCTCTGCTATGCTTGATGTGAGACACCGACACAAAAGTAAGTACAAATCGGGCGTAATACTTCCAGGATCCAAGGTATTTGAGGTCAGTTATAGCACCATACAGTACAGTAGGATCACATACAGTACAGTAGGATCACATACAGTACAGTAGTACCACATACAGTACAGTAGGATCACATACAGTACAGTAGGATCACATACAGTACAGTATAGGATCATATACAGTACAGTAGGATCACATACAGTACAGTATAGGATCACATACAGTACAGCATAGGATCGCATACAGTACAGTAGGATCACATACAGTACAGAGAATACAGAATTCACTGGAATATCAGCACTGTGACAATACAGTACAGATTAGATTTAGGTTGAGTCAGAGATAAGCCTGCAGGCTTCAGGCTCATTAAACCAACAATACAGTCAATGAGCTGGAATAGGGATTCTAGGTCAGGGCAGGGTTCCCAAAGCTTTCCATGCCAAGGAAGGACCCCCAAATAGTCAGAGCTTCTGTCTGGCTGCGAGCCCCCCCCCCCCCACCCCCCATTGTGAAATGGTTTTAAAATAATATGTATAAAAACAAAAATAGTGGAAACAGCCGATCTATAACGTGTCAAGATGCGACGGGTTGTTATCTTTTTTTTTTTACTTTTTGAAAGTTTGAAAGTTGAAATGTGTTATTTATTTATTTTTGATACATTTTCCTCTTCTGTCCAATTGGCCTCATAGCACCGCCTGGTGGCCCTCCTGGGGGCTGCAGCCTCGCTGTGAAAACCTGTGCTATAGTCTGTAACACATCTCTCAACCTAAATAACACCATTAAAATATTAAGTCAATAGTAAGTATTACTGAGCTCAAATACAGTATGTTTGGCTTGTGCGGTATTTGTCCTTCACCACACTTCACCAAGTCCCTCCAGGGATGGTTTTTGGTCAACGGTTCAGTTCAGCTTCTCTCTCTCCAGTGTTGTAACAGTAGATATCAAGCAGGCAGAAATGTCACTGGTTAAGCAGCAGGTTTCTGAACTGTCCGCTGCCTTCCTCTGAGACACAGCAAATAAGACAGAAATGGTGCCATCTCATAACGAGCATTAGTGAGGAGGATCAATTATATGAAGAAAAAAAAAAAATCAAAAAAGAGAGAGAGGGGGGAAAAAAACAATACCAAAAGGCTCAGATGTTGGTTCACTATTTGTCAAATGCTTCTACAGTTCAGTTCCTGTTCGGTCAATGTTCTTCAAGCTCTCAGAAAAAGACAGTTAGTTCATTGTGGAAGAGTTGTTGTTGTTCAGAGGCAGCTATAGTAACAGCTGGACACAGCTGGACAGAGTTCTGTGGTGGATGAGGTTGGTTACCCCGCGCGACGCCAAGCAGCATGGTGCGAGGCCGCAGTGTGAACACAACACTGTCCCAGACGTCTCCACAACCCCAGCCCGTGTTGTTAGAGCATTGGTTCTCAAAGTGAGGTCCGGGGAACCCCCAGGGGTTCTTGGGGGGGCTCCAGGGGGTCACCAGCTAACTGTGATAATATAGCATCACAATCATTTTAACCACTTTAACCTTTTATACTTTGGCTATTCAAAAATAGCAGATCTACAAGCTCATAGCGCGGCACCGAGTGCCGCGCTATGAGCTTGTAGATCTGCTATTTTTTAAAAATCTTAATTTTTTTTTGCGAATCTTTGAATATAATGATTGCTTCTGGGGGGGGGTTCCTGGAACTAAATATTTTGACATGGGGGTCCGTGGCCAAATACATATAATTTTGGGGGTCCTTGACATGAAAAGGTTTAGAGAGAACCAATCCAATAAGCAGGTTCTTACTTACTGACTGACTTCATCCTCTTTATACCCCGCTGAGGGGCAATAAAAGGGTGTTCACCACCAGAGCTCTCCTCCATCTCACTCAATCTCTTCTGAGCCTGGGTGGGACTGAACACACACTCAGCAATGATTACTATCAGAATATAGATCTTTAACCTTTTAACAAGAACAAAAAACCTTCTGTTTGATCCAAAACATATCCCTTATAGCACCTTTAAATCACACCAAAAGTAACACAATCCTGATAATGGCGAAGCTCTGGTGGTCATTTACTGTCGACTGAATTCCATCCAGAAGGAAGGCACCAATTTGAATGTTTAGCTGCAGATAGACAGTAGTGGTTATGGTTTATATGAATGTTTAGCTGCAGGTAGATAGCAGTGGTTGGATGGTTTGGCACTGAAGACAGTGAGTTGTAGTTGTGCTGTTATTATTTATCTTTTTTAAATACAGTAGCAAAAATAGCAAAAACAGCTTGTGGCTATTTTTGCAATTTTTGTGAGAACATTAGTTTTTTTTGATTCCTTGATATATATATTTTTGAAAAATCCCCCAAAACACGGTTCTGGACTGCCGTATTTGATAAATGTAAAAAGTCATGGATAAGAACAGAATGGACGGTTGCAGCGCCACTGAGCTGCAGTGTGGCAGGATGTGGTACCACGCTCTAATCCTGACTGGCTCGTCTCTTCTCCAGCTTCAACTTGAGCTCCTCGTTGAGCGCTGTGGACACACACACACACACACACACACACACACACACACACACACACACACACACACACACACACACACACACACACACACACACACACACACACACACACACACACACACACACACACACACACACACACACACACACACACACACACACACACACACTTTAGCTCATTAATGTATACTCTGAGGTACACTGAACATTTGCAAAAACATTGCAGATCTACAAGCTCACAACGCATCGCAACTGCTATTTTTGGCAAAGAGATTTGGTGTAGATGGAAAAGGAACGTGCGATTCAGATTCAGATCCGTTTTACTAAGCATACCAGGGACTACGACGTGGTTAAACTGAAGTGATATTGATAAATTCCCAAATATTATCAAAGCATTCTGCGACACCCCTGGACTTGCGTCACAGCACCCACTCTGAGAAACTATTTGGTGTAATAGACCACCAGTAGGTATTGTGTACATTCTATTACCAATAAAACACAGCCTTGAATAGACTTAAAGACCTATAGGGACTGACCTGGAATGAGTGTACATAAATAAATAAAGTATGAGGTATGAGGAAGGAGTGATGACAGTCAGGAGAGGACCGTATGAGGGGACACTCACTATGTGAGAGGGGGGACAGGGTGAGGGGACAGACACTGTGTGCTAGGGAGGACAGGGTTGAGGGGACACTCACTGTGTGCTAGGGGGGACAGGGTGAGGGGACAGACACTGTGTGCTGGGGGGACGGGGTTGAGGGGACAGACACTGTGTGCTAGGGGGGACAGGGGGGGACAGGGTGAGGGGACACTCACTATGTGAGAGGGGGGACAGGGTGAGGGGACAGACACTGTGTGCTAGGGGGGACAGGGGGGGACAGGGGGGGACAGGGGGGGACAGGGGGGACAGGGTGAGGGGACACTCACTATGTGAGAGGGGGGACAGGGTGAGGGGACAGACACTGTGTGCTAGGGGGGACAGGGGACAGACACTGTGTGCTAGGGGGGACAGGGGGGACAGGGTGAGGGGACACTCACTGTGTGCTAGGGGGGACAGGGGGGACAGGGTGAGGGGACACTCACTGTGTGCTAGGGGGGACATTGGGGACGGGGTGAGGGGACACTCACTGTGTGCTAGGGGGGAGGGGGACAGGATGAGTCTCCTCATGGGGTTGGTGGGGGAGGAGGGCACTGAGGAGGTGAGGATGCGGCGGTCAGGGGCGGGGCTTCTGGAGACCACTTTACTGCACCACCGGTCTGAGGACGCAAACACACTGGTTAGTACCACTGACCACACACACACACACACACACACACACACACACACACACACACACACACACACACACACACACACACACACACACACACACACACACACACACACACACACACACACACACACACACACACACACACACACACACACACACACACACACACAGGTTAGTACAACCATCTGAGTACACACAAACACACTGGTTAGACCTGCCATTCCACAGTGACACTTGCGCTCCATGTATCTCTTTGCCATCTTGACTCTCACGAGAGAGAGAGAGAGAGAGAGAGAGAGAGAGAGAGAGAGAGAGAGAGAGAGAGAGAGAGAGAGAGAGAGAGAGAGAGAGAGAGAGAGAGGTCTCATGTGTGGGAGGGCATGCTGTGTGAATGTGTGCAGAACACCATGTTAATCTGTGTATTCTTGAAGTGTGCTGTAAACACTGTGACAATCTAATTTATGTATGCAAACTGAGCCTAGGTCGCATAATGCATAAGCATTATGCTTCTCTCTGTCTCCCTTGTTCTGCATCTTGAACACTTTATTATGTCAAATGGACGTGACAATCTGTACCATGGACTTTAGAGATTGTGCCTTGTTCTAAATTACACTATTGGACATTACACAGATGTGTATTCTTTTGTCCAAAAGTGCTGAAAATAAACTGAACTGAAGTACAACCATCTGATGCACGCACATGCACACACACACACACACACACACACACACACACACACACACACACACACACACACACACACACACACACACACACACACACACACACACACACACACACACACACACACACACACACACACACACACACACACACACACACACAGGTTAGTACAGATGTTAGTACAGGTGATGGAAAGGGTCTCTAAAACATTTCCACACTCACTGTACTCACTGCAGGGGGTCTCTAAATGGGGGGAGGGATATCATGAGGTGGAGGGTGTGTGTGTGTGTGTGTGTGTGTGTGTGTGTGTGTGTGTGTGTGTGTGTGTGTGTGTGTACCTTGTTTGGGGGGCAGGGCGGGGGCTCTGGGCAGGGGGCTGGAGGGGGCGGTGTGGAGCATCCGCTCTCCGTTCTCATCGTTGGACGAAACGTACGCTGATGATGAGGACAATAAACACAGTTTATCACAAGATACAATGAAATAAAAACATTAAAAGAGTCAGGCATAAACGTGGGGTTGGAAAGAATAAGATACGGAGGGCTAGTGTGTGTGTGTGTGTGTGTGTGCGTGTGTGTGTGTGTGCGTGCGTGTGTGTGTGTGTGTGTTCTCACTGATGTTCTCCTCATAAGGCTCCTCCAATAGGAAGGGTTGCAGCGTTCCTGCTGTCTTGTCCACCAGGGCGTCTATGACCTCATGGAGCGTGGAGCAGGGGATCTAGTGGATCACAACAACAACAACAACATCACTACATGTTCATATCGTTGTTGTCGGGCAGAAACCTCTTATCTCCATATTCTAACTGTTGGTGTTTTTTAATGTAAATGAATGGCCTACTTGATCATAACTGCAGCGTCACACAGAAGCATCAATAGTAGCAGATCTACAAGCGACGCGTTTTGAGCTTGTATAGATCTGCTACTTTTGCTATTTTTGAATTTGAATCCTGAAAATTAACTGTTTTGGACATATGAGGTTTCCACCACGACAGAGACCATATGTTCTGCCAGTGTTGATTTCGTCCACTAAAACTATGACGAAAAATGTTTGTCGACTCCTTTTTAAACTGACGAAAACTAAATAAAAACGTGGAGAAGAGATCCAGTAGAACTAAAAGACAAGTAATTTCATGTTTGGTTGTGCTCAGTTGTTGCGCTCTGAAAATAGCAGATCTACAAGCTCACAACGCGTCGCGCTGCGACGCGTTGTGAGCTTGTAGATCGTCTATTTTCAGCATGCAACCAAGTGTAAAATCAGCCATTACGACAGCATCAAGGCACCACCAACATACATTCTAGTCGACTAAATCAACTTTAGATTTAGTCGACTAAAACTAGACTAACAGTAAAACATTTCAGGTGACTAAAATATGACAAAAACTAAATGGAATTTGATTTAAAAGACTATGACTAAAACTAATTTGCTGTTAAAATCAACACTAATGTTCACTCTCACACCAACAGTACCCCCCCCCCCCCCCCCCCCGTCACCAATACGCTATCATGACTGATATAATAGTATTTATACATTAGGATACTTACTGGGTTTTCTACATCGATGATGTAACCGCCCTGCTCTCTCTGAGTCACTCTGTAGTGTCTGAACACTGACCTACAGAGAGAGAGAGAGAGAGAGAGAGAGAGAGAGAGAGAGAGAGAGAGAGAGAGAGAGAGAGATGAAGTATCATCATCACAGTACAGTACACATATGTGTATATATATATATATATATATATATATATATATATATATATATATATATATATATATATATATATATTCCATTCATTTTTTCATTCATTTATTTATTTATTTCGAACATATTAAAAAATATATAAATGAGAAAAGACAAAGGAGAAAAAAAGAAGAAAGAATTAATAAAAAAACAGCGCCAAAATTATTATAACATCCTTGAATTATAGTATGTTCGAAAAAGGAGTAGGAAGAAGTTTTGTGAAAACTTATCAGGTCCTACCCCTTCTTTATATGTCTCAAATATCTCAAACTTTAAGAAAATATATTTTGGCTTTCCGCCCCAGTGTTTACACACTTTCATTTAAACAACAAAACAAGTTAAAAAAGGCACCAAAAAAACAAAACAAACAAACAATCAAACATACTAGTCAGTCGAAATTATGCTCCAGTTCTAACCTACAGTACATTTATTATACCTAACAAGCTATTCTATTCTATATGTATTTAGTATGTCCATTTTAAACATTTGCTTGAACGCATTCCATGTCGCACTTTGTTTCAATTCATCTCTGCATTTGTTCCACAGAGTAACTCCTTTAACAGAAATACAGTGATATTTTGCATTAGTCCTCACTAATGGCTGATCAAACATACAGACTCCTCTCAAATTGTAATGACTTTCTCTCGTTTGGAACAACTTTTGGATATTGTTTGGTAATAATCTATTTTCTGCTTTGTACATTATTTGAACTGTTTTAAGGTCAACCAAATCTTTGAATTTTAGTGCTTTTAATTTGATAAAGAGTTGGTTAGTTGGTTCTCTATATGTAGTTTTATGTATAATTCTTATGGCTCTTTTTTGAAGGATGAATATTGAATGAGTATTTGTTTTGTACGTGTTTCCCCACACTTCCACACAGTACGTTATGTATGGGAGTATAAAGGAACAGTACAACATGTATAATGAACTTTTATTTAAAAAATCTTTGACCTTATATAGTATTGCAATAGACTTCGCTATTTTAGTTTTTAAATAATTTTATGAGGCTTCCAGCATACTTTGTTATCAATTATTACTCCAAGAAATTTGATTTCAGTTACTTGTTCAATTTCTATTTCATTTATTGAAAGTGTTTTGTTTGTATTAATTATACGCAGGCATGCAAACAGTCCCGAGGTGAAAAAGGTGACAACATGTTGTTTTCTTTCGGGTCAGGTGTCACACAATTGCCCTATTTGGGTTCAAAAAGGTGACTGTAGCTGAAAAGTGACACTTTTGCATGTCTGTATACGATTCCCAAATATTATGTACTTTGTTTTACTCAAATTTAGTGTCAATGTATTTGAATCAAACCAACTCTTTAATCTTTTCAATCCTGTTCCACTGTTTCCAAAAGTTCCGCAAATACTATTGTTTTCAATAGTTTTGAAATATCAGTGGTTCCCAAACTTTTTACCTCAAGACACAAAAGAAAAATTAGACGTTTGCCCGGAACGCAAACTAGTGAAAATAGCAGATCAACAAACTTGTAGATCTGCTATTTTCACTACTTCTTGATCGTTGTTTTTATTTCATGGAAATTATTTTATTCTATTTTATTTATGAAATGCTTTTGAAAGATGTTGCCCGGACGGTTGGCGTAACCGTCTGGGCACCTAAACTGGTAATCCAAGCCTGACAGCGTGTCGTGGGTTCGACTCCCGATCCCGACGACCTTTTCCGCATGTCACCCCCCCCCCATCTCTCTCCCCATTTCCTGTCAGTCTACTTTCCTATCAATAAAGGCGGAAAAAGCCCCCAAAAAAATATTTTTAAAATAAAAATATGTTTAATTGATGAAAAGTTGTGATTTTTTTGTTACATTTCTTTTTGATCTTTTGAAATATACAGTACAGTACAGTACAGTACAGTACAGTACAGTACAGTACAGTACAGTACAGTACAGTACAGTACAGTACAGTACAGTACAGTACAGTACAGTGATAGAGAGGAGGGTCCTACCCGTTGAGGTCTTGTCTAGTGGTGACAGCCAGGGAGATTCCATCTCTGCCTGGACGCAGCAACATGTTCCCACAGTCTGGGTGTCTCTCTAACAACACCTCTGCCTCCGTACGGGACACAGGCCGGAAACACCTGCACACACACACGCACACACGCACACGCACACACACACACACACACACACACACACACACACACACACACACACACAGAGTAATGAAATCAGCCAACCCGATCACTTATGGAGATGAATGAATGGTGTAATGAAGGTAGACAACAGCCACTTGACAACAGCACCAACATGAGAGCCATCTGGTTCATGGACACCTCCCAGGACAGAGACAGGAACAGGGACAGGGACAGGGACAGGGACAGGGACAGGGACAGGGACAGGGACAGGGACAGGGACAGGAACAGGGACAGGGACAGGGACAGGGACGGGGACAGGGACAGGGACAGGGACAGGGACGGGGACAGGGACAGAGACAGACAAGCTGGAACATGTGGCGCTGGATTCCCTCTCTCTGTCTCTGGGAGGACAAGGCCTTCGTCTTAAAGGGATAGTTCACCCCAAAATGACTTTTTCTATTGATTAGTCACCCCATGGAGACTTTTCAAGGATTTTTTTTTGTTTTTGTCGCATTCCTAAAAATTTGCTGACCGGTCACAATCCAACCAGCTCAGTGGCCATCATGTGAGTGTCCGCCCTGAGATTAGGAGGTCAGGGTTCGATCCCCGGCCGGGTCATACCAAAGACTATAAAAAACATGGGAGTCCAATGCCTCTGTGCTTGGCATTCAGCATCATACTGTTAGAAAACACTTTTAGATATGTATTTGGCCGCGGACCCCCATCTCAAAATATGTTGTCCCAGGGACCCCCAGAAGCACAGATTTGAGTTAAATCATTTGAAATATATATATATATATTCAAAGATTTGCACTTTCACTTGCATTTTCATGATTTTTCAAAAAGTCTACAAGCTCATAGCTCGGCACTCGGTGCCACGCTATGAGCTTGTAGATCTGCTATTTTTGAATAGCCAAATAAATCTTAAAATGACACAGATGCGTTCCCGGATTGAATGGGTTAATGTCTATACCATGAACAGTATATACAAGCCGCTATTCTCATGCACCTTGTGTCTAAACTTCTATCTGGAAACAAGAAAAACGATGGAGTTTGCACAAAAACTATTTCTTTACACCTGTAAACCTGTGATGTGACAATAAAGATGATTCAGATTCTTCTTTGCTCAGCACCTTTTAGAGGCCAGAATAATAACTCCAACTCTATACTGCTGACTGGCTGCCTTGCAGTGTAACGTATGTCTGACATTTAACAATACGTTCACTCCAACCCCCCCACCTCCTCTTTAACATGAATAATGAATCTCCATGGTGCCCGGCAGACTGACTCACGCTGGGATCTCCCCCACTAAGGGCACGGAGAGGGGGGAGGGTGGAGCGCGGGTGGGGGTGCGCGCTCTCCTCCTGGACCTCTCCTTGTCCACCACCTCCCTCAGCATCTGGAGCTGACCGGGCAGCAGGGTCAGACAGGACGGCGCGTTGAGCTGGAACAACGGCAACACAGAGCATCAACATTATGACTTCTCATGACAGCATTAAAAGCACCTTTAAAAGGGATAGTTCACCCCTAAAATTTCCTATCGATTAGTCACCCCCATGGAGACTTGAATTCATGGATATTTTTTAGTTTTTGTCGCATTCCTGAGCCAATAATTTGATGACCGGCAGCGGTCACTCACTACGCTGTTAAGAAGTCATGGATGTTTGGATTTTTGTTTCTTAACTAGAGGTCCACCCACAGCAAGAATGATATCTATAACTATCTTGTTTAACCCTTTAAGACCGGGAACGCATCTATGTGTGTCATTTTTTGATTTCTTTGGCTATTCAAAAATAGCAGATATACAAGCTCGAGCTTGTATATCTGCTATTTATTTATTTATTTTTATCGTGAAATGTGTGCAAATCTTTGAATATGTATTTTTCAAAGCAAACATTTGTAACTCAAATCTTTGCTTTTTTTTAACTTATGTTGCTATAATGTAACTTAGTTACTTTCCACCACTGGCTGCAATATATGTGTGACGTGCATGTGTGCGTGCGTGGAGAGAGAGGCGAGTCACTTACATCTATAACAGAGTAGAGGAAACCTTTCCATAGCTCCCTTGCTTCCAGGTTTGGAGCCTGAAACACAAAGTCAACACTTGTAAAATGTGTTCATAATGTGTGTGCGTGTGCGTGTGCGTGTGCGTGTGCGTGTGCGTGTGCGTGTGTGTGTGTGTGTGTGTGCGTGTGTGTGTGTGTGTGTGTGGGGGGGGTCAGTGGTATTACTGTGAGTTTGGTCTCTCCATCCTTCATCCTCAGGATGAGCCTGGCTGCCTCCAGGTTTCTGTCTCGACTACAGTCGTCCTTCAACGATACGAAGCCTCCCAGGTCCAGCTTCTCCACATACTGTACAGCACACACATTGTTTTGATTGAACACTTTAAATACAGCTGCAACAGTTATTCAAACTAATCAATGTAAGCAATCATTAAAATAAATCAATAATTGGTCTTTCAATAAAATAACTGTTTAATAATCTGTCCCTATTTTGGCATGACATTGTAGGCGAACGGTTTCAAAGAATTTCAAAACATTTCAAAAAATCCGATCGACATAAGGGTTAGTTTACTACCTCTTTTGCCAGAGAGTTATGTTTTACTCCATAAACAGCCAATGAAGCAAAAATCAATGAACGATTAGTTCTCTTTTGTAGTTCACTGGTCATCGTACATGAACATCGCTTCTGTTACTGTAGGGGTTGAAGGTATTACAGTTATTTAAATCTACCTGACAATGAACTCAATAAAATTCTTTCAACTATTTTGGCATTCCCTGGGTTTGTTGTTAACCACTTTCAACTTAACATCCCTATTTTGGGCATGTCATTATATGCAAAAATGTGCAACTTCTTTTTTTTTTATAACCGATCTACGAAACTCCGCATTGCTACCCGTTGTGAGCTTGTGGATTGTCTAGCATAGCCGACAGTCAGAATGTATATTTCATAATTCATAAAGAGAAGTGGATTCAGTTATATTGAAACACACTGGTAGAATAAGTCACAGTAATTTCTGTAAAACTGTAATAATTTCACAGTAAAACTGATTTATAGTGAAACCGGTGAAAAGGCTACACTATTTTATTCACTAAGACATAATGAGGGATATATACAGTAATATAGCCTACTATACAGTACAGTATATGCTCACATGTGTGTCCTTGGCATTATTGAAGAAAAACAGGGTGTTTCCACACAGACAGGTCCAAAGTCGCCTGGAGGCCTGCGACACACACACACACACACACACACACACACACACACACACACACACACACACACACACACACACACACACACACACACACACACACACACACACACACACACACAAACATTTGAATTAATGTACTTGGATCTGCACACAATAATAACACACATAATAGATCCAAACACTGATCAGAACAAGGTTACATTACGGTCAAACCAGCTATAACTGCTGCACATGCTTATTAACACACAGAAGAAAAAAGATAGCACATTGATGACTTACTATATAGAGAAAGTGAGAAAATAAATATTGTTTTCTTTTCTCCCCCCCTTAACTTCTCAAGGATATAATATGAAACATGATCTTCTCCAGATAGACAGACTGCCTATGAAAGCTGAGATCTAACGGTACCTAGTCAACCTTTTTGCATTTGACTTTTGCAATCCTCCCAAATGTCATTCCACAGAGAACACGTTAGTGAACGCGTGGCCCCAGACTGAAGACTCCCAAAGTTCACACAAGGACAATAAAATGACAGTTATATCCCAAGGCCATAATATGTTCCTCCACCACACACACACACACACACACACACACACACACACACACACACACACACACACACACACACACACACACACACACACACACACACACACACACACAGTGTAGCAATTAAAAGACAACATTTCATTTAGAGGGTTTAGATCAGGGATGGGCAACTGGCGGCCCGCGGGCCGCATGCGGCCCGCACCGTGACTCAATGCGGCCCCAGGCCAAAATCCAAAAAAAAAGAAAAAAAAAAAAAGTTTTTTTTTTTTTTTTTTTTTAATAGTTTTTTTTTTTTTTTCACAAAGAAAAACAAAGTAATCTAAACATATCGGAAATGGTGAACTATTGCCTTCAACTGTTCCAAACATGCAACTTTCCATGAACCATTTTAATTACAACAGTCCACCAGTAGAGCGCGCTCTCGTTTATTTTAATAGTTCTATTAAAATAAACGAGAGCGCTTATTAATTATAAATTATAAATTATAAATTATAAATTATAAATTATAAATTATACATTATACATTATAAATTATAAATTATAAATTATAAATTATAAATTAATAAGGCTTCAGCCTTATTAACTATAATTCTAGTGTTCATTTTTGTATATTTTAAGCCAAGGTTACAGCAATACTCTGAAAGGCATACTCAGAGATGTGAAGTTTTGTTTAGCAGTACAGCTGTAGTAAGTTGATAGAAGCATTACTAAATGCTAAATAAAAACAAAGTTATAACAAATAATAATAGTTAATATCCCTTATTTATCACATATGTGACTATTATGGGCTTTTTGAGTAATGGGGTACTACTGGCGAGAGTGCTGATAAACAGGGGCGGGCTGGGACCAAAATTCAGCCCTGGCATTTTGGTCCGAACCGCACCGCCCCCGGACCGTTTTGTCAACCGGGGAGGGGGGGGTCCCTGCCGATAAACAATGCGGCCCCCCAGAGTGATTGAGGAAATTTTGTGGCCCTCACCATCTACAAAGTTGCCCACCCCTGGTTTAGATGTTTCTAGTCACAAATTAGCGCCAGACCGAAATATCTGCCATTGTTTGTGTCCCAATGTGTGGCGATTTTTAACCACTTTCAACCTGATCCTTCTCAACCTCCTCCTCAAGCTTGTGAGCTTGTACAGTAGATTAACAATTTTCACAATACTTATCTGTGGAACAGAGTCAAACTAAATATAATGCCTCAACCCCTACAATGTCAAGTGCTTGTCAGGGTGGTGGGGGGGTCCCCAGTTCAAATATGAGTATTTTGGGGGGTCGTGGCCTGAGAAGGTTTAGAACCTGTGGTTCTAGGCCATTGGTTTCCAACCCTTTTCATATCACGGTCCATTATTTATTCGGCATTTGAGCCACGGTTATGTTGGTACCACAGGAGAGATGACAGGCAAACGTTAATCAAAATAACAATTATTTAATTAAGTAATGCAGATATTTAACAATAATTTAACTCTTGAGAGCGTAAAATGAAAGCAAATGGACCCTTACGGGTCCATTTGCTTTCATTTTACGCTCTCAAGAGTTAAAGATCTAATAAGGGTCCATTTGGTTTCATTTTACGCTCTCAAGAGTTAAAGATCTACCTAATACGGGTCCATTTGGTTAACAACTCTCCATCATTTAGCTGGGGACCACCTGGAACCCCCTCAAGGACCACTGGTGGTCCCCGCTCCCCGGACCACTGGTTGAGAACCACTGGTCTAGGACACTCCAAAATGGGGATTGCCACTGGACCCAAAACCTCTGGCTGGCGTCAGTCGGTCTCTATTAGTCATGTGTGTTCAATAGATCCTGATGTTTTTTTTTTGTGTCTCTCCATCTCCATCTCCATCTCCATCTCCATCTCCTCTCCCAGGGGGATGAGCTGGAGGAGATGAGGGCATGAGGCTCAGCTGTTGTGGAAGTGTTGCCATGTCTGATTATTGTAAGTGACTTTGGGCTTGTTGTTTTCTGTAAAGTCTCTTGTTAATATTGGTGGTTGCGGAGTATTCATTTTTGGGCTTGTTTCCTAATGTTGTTTAAACCAGCTGGTTCTCAAACATTTTCAAGTTAAGGAAACCCCCCAAAATAATATGTAATTATCCACATATCCCCCATCTGAAAACATTTTGTGCCATGGAGCCCCCTACAGATTTGTGTTGTTAAAATGTTTCAAAAGTATTTCAAAATGTTTTTTCCACAATAATTCTTTGAAAATAGCAGATCCATTGACAACATTTAGCTTGAAAAAATATTGGTATATATTCAAATAACTAATATGAAGTTAGTCACTTCTTTTGGGCTTGTTTTCAAAGACCTGGTTGCTTATTTCTCTCGCAGAATCTGGCAACGCTGGTGCTCATGAATGTGTGCACCTGAACCCCTCTCCCAAATGAGAGAGAGAGGGAGAGGCAGAGATGGTCTCTCTTCCCTTTATGCATTTATGCATCCCTGTCCTAATAGCCCTCATATACATGCTATTAACATGCATCACCATACCTCCATACCTAGCCTACTGAATATTGTCAATTCTCTTTCTCTGTGTGCGATGCCATCATTACTGTATCGATTTGACATTTAAAGATTATAGGCTGATCATTGCCAGAGAAAATGTGTTAAAAGCAGTGAACAACACCACCATTGCATTCCTGTATGTTTCAAATAATAAGAAAACAAGACTAGCAGCCTAATAAAGAGACATAATCGATGTAGACAGAGTAAATGGCCATACATACACACATTGACACATACATACATAAATAATCATGCACACACACACACACACACCCACATACTGTGATTGCGCTAAATGACTCGTTTAGCCGTCCATTCATAAAATATACATGTCATGTCATGTGCACATCCATGCATTTGCGAGCCGCTGTGGAAACACAATCCCCCAGAATAATAGTAATAATAACAGCAGCCGGTCAGTCAGTGTCGCCTCGCCCAGAGGAACCGACACAATGTGTCGCCTCGCCCAGACATCAGACAGACGCCCGGCGGAGGAACCGACACAATATGGAAGTTGACAGACACACAGAAAGAAATTCGAAACACAATTGCCATTTAGCTGCTTGATCAGTGATCAGTGCATTACATGGAGGCAGGGGGATTATTCTGATGAGAGCCGGTATGGATGGATCCACACACACAGCCCACTGACTACTGTCTGTCACCGCGATGGTTACCTTCTCCTTCGGTCCTCGCTTCTCCAGGTATCCCTCGTAGTAGCAGGGCGGTAGCAGCGCCCGGGGTCCTCCCGAGTGGGGTACGGGTCCCCCCGGCCCCGAGCGCTGGGGTGTCCCCGGCCCCGAGCGCTGTTGGACGGGTGCAGCCGCCATGAGTACCGCTGGCTGGCTGGAGGGATGGTGGAGGATGGATGGATGGAGGGATGGATGTCTTGGGCACCCACCGAGGAGGACAAAGGGGTGCTCTCAGTAATTCACTGAGTGACACGCCTTCTCCGATGAGATATTGCCATTTGCCATCATGGAAAATATCCCCCCCAACAGCTGTGATGAAGACCCTACTCTGTCTGTCTGGCTGTCATACAGAGGATGTGGGTGGGGGGGCGGGGGGCACATTTAAAATAAAGCTGCTTTTATTTTCTGACACTCATTTCCTTGACTGGTAAAAAGCATTATTTAATGACAGTCATTATTTAATGACAGTCATTATTTAATGTCAGGTGATTGGAGTGAGTGAATGAATCATGCAGCTGCATAGGAGGGCCTAATTAATCAAGTTTATATTTCAATCACACACACATGTATATGTACATACTGTACATGTATGTATGTATGTATGAGGAAACAAAAACACCCGCTGATTTATACCTGTAAACTGTGGTATAAAATGATCTTTACACAGACACATATGAGATATAGATATATATATAAAGAGAGATATAGATATATCTCTCTCTATATATCTATCACTCTTTCTCTCTATATATATATATATATCAATATATATCTATATCTATACACACAATACATACACCCACACATACACACACACACATATGTACACACACACACACACACACACACACACACACACAGATAGATAGCAGATATAAAATGTAGGCATTTAGCTGACGCTCTTCTTATCCAGAGAGACTTACAGTAAGCAAGGTAAACACATACATAGAATGCAGAGAGACAGTGCAGTGCCTCAGTAATCTAGGATCACTAGTAATAGTCCATGAGCCAGAGCCCCAAAATTGAGCAATGATTATCGAAAGAGTGGGCAAAACCAAACCTATATTAAATTGTTCATAGGGTCAATACGAGTAAATAAATATATGATAACCTCTCCACAGGACCAGCTTTTTCATGGTTATCACACATTTTGTAATTTTCCCCATACGTACATGACAGGTGAAAGAATGACAAAATTTAAAAAAGAGTTATCATAATGAAACTTCCTGAGTTGATTACTTACATGAAGACAATGATTTATCGTATTACAAGTTTTCTGAAATTGTATATTTAAATATGCAAATTAGGCATTAGGAATATGCCCAAATTTGCATAACTTTCCAGAATCAACATTGGAACATTGGACAAAGCCAGAGTCAACATACTTATTTCATTTTGTTAAGATGTTGGAGTCAAAGGTTTTTAACGAGGGAATATTCATTATCTGGCTCAATTTTGATGCTCTGGCTCATGGACTAAATGCCTAATTTGCATATTTAAATATACAATTTCAGAAAACTTGTAATACGATAAATCATTGTCTTCATGTAAGTAATCAACTCAGGAAGTTTCATTATGATAACTCTTTTTTAAATTTTGTCATTTTTTCACCTGTCATGTACGTATGGGGAAAATGACAAAATGTGTGATAACCATGAAAAAGCTGCTCCTGTGGAGAGGTTATCATATATTTATTTACTCGTATTGACCCTATGAACAATTTAATATAGGTTTGGTTTTGCCCACTCTTTCGATAATGAAATCTTGTCTGGCTCATGGACTATAAACCAAGAACCTAGCATCAGTCTAAAATGAACCTAGCATCTGTCTAAAATAGTAACAACTAGCAGGGAAACAATGAACCTAGCGTCTGTCTAAATAATCTGCAACCTAAATGTTAACATTGTGGTCAAGAAGAAAAACAAGCCTAAGTAACAAAAACATGAGAACAAATGACCAAGGTAAATCTGCATGGTCGCCATAACTAGGTCAAAGTGCTGATGTAAGTACAGGTCAACACAATGCACAGATACATGACACACTCAGAGCCCCGATTCCTTCATATTTTATTTAAACAAGCAAACATGACAGCGTCCAAAAAACCCTTTACATCATAGCAAAAATAAACAATACATAAAAGGAGATTATACAAAAAAAGAATATAGAGAGAAGAGATTAATCCACATACCCTATAAAGATAATCCAGGATAATCCCGCTTTAAGACTCTCCCCACAGAGTGTCACAGTTACAAAAATGAGGCATTTCCAAAGACAATTTGTCTATAAAGAAGACACATGCATAGCACTAACATTTGTTTTTCGTTTTTTACACTGAAATATACATGAATATTCTGCATATTAAAATAAAGTTATTGTCATATAATAATAATAATACTTAGAGAATGATATTGCAAGCTTTGGAGACTTCTGGGGGTTTTCAATGCAGTATGCAGTGTACTGTAGTTGAACTGATGGTTTGCAGCACTGTAGGATAACTCTATCCCTACTGTGACAAGCAGCACATAAAAATGGATCTTTAGCCCTTTCGTCCGCAAGGGGGTGTGACAATACACCACCCCCCCCTCACACACACACACAGGCCTTTCATTTAGCCTAATGAGGCGTGTTAACCCAACACCTGAACCAGGGCAATCACTCACTTTCTCTTCTCTCAGCGCAGACGCGCACACACAAAAAAACACACTGCCTAGTTAGTAAGCCTACAGTACCCCCAGCCAACCATTACATGCACCATATGTAAACATTAGGACTTCAAGGAGTGTGTGCTGCTGGGTTGTAACCACTTTCAACCTGCAGAAAATAGTCGATCTACAAGCCCAACGACGCGAAGCGACGCAGGCTTGTAGATCGTCTATTTCCGGCTATTCCGTGGACGACCGACTTGATGTCTATATAGGCCTCGAGTGGTTAATAAGTATCTTATAGGGCTGGGGGGTCAGGCATGCAGGCAGGCAGGGTGGTGGTATCTTGGGGTGGGTTTACAGCTGATAGTGGTGGTGGGGTGGGGGTTGTGATAGAGAGAGTGGGTGGGTGGGTGGGTGGGGGTGTACATAGGCAGGTGGTAAATGAAGAGAGATGGGTGGGGGTGGGGGGGGGGGCATACATAATCCGCTGCTGTGCTGTGTGCCCTTTTGCTCAGTGAAAAGAACCGTCAGTTCCACTGCCAGCTCCAATAGCAGACAGAGAGAGAGGGCCCTTACGGACGTAAGGCGGTTTAACTCATTCAAAACGGGAACGCATATTTTTGTGTCATTTTTTATTTTGGCTATTAAAAAAAATAGCAAATATACAAGCTGCCGCGCTATGAGCTTATAGATCTGCTATTTTTGCAAAATCGTGAAAATGTAAGCAAATCGTTGAATATATATATAATTTTTTTTGAAGTGAACATTTGTAACTCAAATCTTTGCTTCTGTGGGTCCCTGGAACAAAACATTTTGAGATGGGGGTCCACCGCCAAATAGATACTGTATCTAAAAATGTTTTCTAAATCCTAACTGTATGTTGATATAACATCAGTGGTGCTCCAACTTCTTCCAAATGTCAAGGACCACCAAAATTATATGTATTTGGCTGCGGACCCCTAACTCAAACTATGTTGTTCCAGGGACCCCCCCAGAAGCACAGATCGGAGTGTTCGCTTTAAAACATACTTATATATTCAAAGAAAGAAAATCCAAAAAAATTGCAGATCTACAGCTATGAGCTTGTAGATCTGATATTTTTTGAATAGCCAAATAAATCTTAAAATGACACAGATGCGTTCCCGGTCTTAGTGGATTAAAGGAGGAGAAAGTTGATGCTTGAGGTGAATGGATGGGACCCCAGGCCATCTCCACACACAGTTTAGTGTCTCTTTGTCACAGAGGGGCTTAAAGATGACAACATGTAAAGCAGAGACAATGGGACACAACAATGTGGCACAATGAGCCAAACAGATAGCATTCCATAGGAGCAGCTCCACACCCAGCCTTTAGCATGATAAACTGACACGTTTAAGCCTAACAAAATACCCTCTGTATTCAATGTCTGAACGCTCAAAGCTTCCAACAAATTACGGGGTTAGAGGACAACTGACAGTCGTGCAAATTTAAGTGTTTTTTTTTCTTTTTTTCCCCCTGTGATTACATCCAATAATATTAGCGTTATAACGTGAGTTGACAGGTTGTTTTTTTTTACCACATGAACCATAGCGTCCCCCTATTATCGACATATCATAATAGGCAAAAAATAGCAAAAAAAAAGACCCAAAACATGTAGTAGTGGGCGACACTGCCAGCAGTGTCAGTATAGAGCTGGAGACAGCAGAGGAACTGATAGCTGGGTGCTTATGGCTTTGGCACAATGTTCAGTACTATTTAAGATTTTAATGTTTAGAAATGAGGTTAGACAAAAGGTTCTGTCTCTCCGTTTTAGTATGTTGTCCCAAAATGTCTACATGATAAACAGGGATTCAGCAACAATACCTGAACCATTCACTTACACTAAAAAAGTGCAGACCCAAGCGATTTAGAAAATCACAGCCGTCGATATATATTACAACTTCATTGTTTCCTCCACAACCAGCCGTCCATAAAGTGAAACATTTCTTTGGCACTAAGGCTTGAACACACACCAGGCAGCTTGCGACATTAAGACAACTCAAAGAGAATTCATGATAGGCAGATTAAGCAAAAAGAAAAGAAAAAAAAATCTATGGAAACTAACACTTAAATTATGCTCCATTGTACAGCGGTATCATGTGGCAAAAATAACGTGATTGTGAGCTTGCATATCTGCTATTTTTACCGCCATACAACAAAGTATAAATCGTTTAAATTGTCTAAAATAGGGCCAGTTCAAAGAAAAGGAACAATTGTCAAATGTTTGAAAAAGCGCTATACGAATAAATTCATCATCATCACATTTGTACCAACATTTCCCCACATTGAAAATGACTGCTGAAAAATATTTGTTAGGTCTAGAAATAAGCATAATTGACACGTTTTTAAATTTCCCCACAGAATCCCTGGATGACAATAAGAAAACACATTTAACCAACGCTCATAGACTGCAGGAGTTTCTATATTCACCAGCATCTATTTTTAAAACTAAAAAACCCCCCTGAATGTCATCCATCCAGTCTACTGGCCAAGACAAGAATAGACGCATGACGCCCGAGTTAGACTTAGTTGCAAATAGGCCTGAAAATAGCAGATCTACAAGCGTACGACGCGTCGCACAGCGACGCGTCGTAAGCTTGTAGATCTGCTATTTTTTAAGCGCACCACAACGGCAGTACAAATCAGGTTAAACCACATGAACTCTATAGCGTCCCTAACACTCCGTGAAAATAGCTCACAGAGCTTGTAGATCGGGCTTTATTTGGTGTAGAGGGGGGGGAAAAGATTGGGCCAAGGACAGAGCCCTGGGGGACCCCGGTCAATGTAGTGTGTGTGAGTATATAGAGGGTTTAAGTGATTCATGGGAACAGGTTCACTAAAAAACCAATAGCCAACAGTTAGTGCTCTTCCGTGTCTGTCCACCAGATGGCGGTAGAGGACAACGAAAGAGAGTGGCTGCAAGGTGGACACAGTTCCTCCATGTTGGCTCCAGCTTGATGACAACATCAGCAGAGGAAGAAAGGAATGCTGGGGCAGGAACATACTGTTCTCATGACTGTGTGTGTGTGTGTGTGTGTGTGTGTGTGTGTGTGTGGTACCAAGATAACTACTGTACAACCATGATCATAGTCCTATAGAGAATATACTGTATATACACATCAGCGGCTCAAAAACTTTATATTCTCACCCCCCATAACTCTGAGAGCATAAAAATGGAACCAAATGGAGCCTTATGACAATCAAATGGACCCCTGGAACCCCCTCAACGGGTCCTGGGTGTCGCCAGGACCCCACTTTGAGAACCGATGATTACACACAAAATTCATTAACTTTTCCTTGTCCTCTCAACGACTGTAATAGTTTCTTTCATGCACGGTCAATTCTGGAGGGTTCATTTGAACTCCTCCTAAAGAGCAGTTAAATGAACAACCCAGATTTATCTGTGTAGATATACATCTTCAAAGGGTCCTGGTGGGTAAAAGGCAGTAATGTGTATTGTATTGTATTGTATTGTATTGTATTGTATTGTAGTGTTGTGTGTGGAGAGTGTAGAAAGAAAGTGCCTTGGTGCTCGGAGAGGGAGGACTTGAACCCACACAGGGGCTTGTCCATCCCTAAACAAACGCTCCCATTGTGCCGACAACAAACCCACCCGTTCATAATACGCCACCCTTCAACCTCGCTCTGCTAAATCCTGAGTGTTCATTTTAACTCCAGTAAGAAATGGTCAGAGAGTTAACCGCCCTAAGCCCTCTCTATTCTTTGTCGTGCAAAAAAAATGCAAAAGTCACCCAAAACGCTGCGTGTTGTGAGCTTGTAGATGCGCTGTTATTGATATAAATTCTTCGTTTGAAATACATATATATTTGAGTACGTTTTTCCAATATATTAACCCATTCAATCTGGAAACGCATCGGTCATTTTAGATTTCTTTGGCTTTTAAAAAAATAGCAGATATACAAGCACATGCAAGCAAAGATTTGAGTTACAAATGTCTTTAAAAATATGTATATTCAAAGATTTGCACAAATTGTCACGATTTTTCAAAAATAGCAGATCTACGAGCTCATAGCGCGGCACTCGGTGCCGTGCTATGAGCTTGTATATCTGCTATTTTTGAATAGCCAAAGACATCTAAAATGACAGAGATGTGTCCCCGGATTGAATGGATCAAGTGGGTTAAAATAACACTCAGGATTTCACAGTTCCACCGTTTCTTCCTCACTTCATATTTTTTACGAATCATGATTCCTCCTGTGTTCACGAACTGTATAAAACACAATTATTTTCCATAATATTCATCCCAATTAAACATTTGAAAAGTTTTAAGATGTCCGCCCCAGTCTGGAGATGTTTTACCGTCAAAAAATATGATGAAAAAAGACGAGGAGAAGACATCTTTTGGACAACTTGAGATTCCCTAGTCTGACACTTACAATCATCATCCTCCTCCTCCTCCACCCTTTTCTATCCTGGACCACCAGCAGCACGCCGTCTGGTCCTCTCATCAGCGCGACAGAGGGACCACCACCTCCACGTAGTTGTTGGGGAAGAGTCCCGACTGGCCGCGGATGGTGCCCTCGTACCAGTTCTCGTCGATCTGGCTGATCAGGGTGATGACGTCGCCCTCGCGGAAGCCCAGCTCGCCCTCGTTCTCCGCCTCGAAGTCGTACAGGGCCTTGACGCACGCCTCCGCTACACGGGACAGAGAGAGAGAGAGAGAGAGAGACACCACAATGTCAAGACATGAGAGGTGACTGACGTCTGTGGAATACTGTGATGGTGGTGAAGGAAGGGAGAGAGAGAAATGAAGAGAGAAAGAAAGGAAGTGGACAGGTAGAACTTCCCTTACTTCATCCCCAAAATGCATTTTTTCTTCGGATTAAAATTAAATTACTCTTAAGGTGACGTGATGAATTCATGGAGGAATTTGTGTTTGTGTTGAATGAAGAATCCAAAAACGTAGAAAATACTAGATGAAGTAGATTCCAACAGCAAAACTGTATTGGAATTATTTGTTAAATGAACAGATCTTGTTTTATAGACATTTTAGTTTTACCGTTATGGCCACATTTTTCTTCATTTGGTATTCTTCATTTACCATGAAAGCGTGTGACAAAAGCTTGATTCTCAATGCATTACAGAGTTATTGATAGAAATGTTGGCTTTAAAAAACACAAGATGGAACAGAGTGGATGTGAGCATCATCATCAGTATGTTTTCCAGTAGGAGGAACAGAACACATACAACACTAGCCTGAAATTAATACACTTCTATGTCAAGGTTATCATATTTTTGCATTTTTCACAAGTTATTAGTAGTTTTATTTTGTGAAAAGGCTTTGACAACAGGGTTTAAAGGCTAGATTAAAGACTTTTTCCCAATGAGGTTAGTTAGTTTCGTAGGCACACAATACAGTTTCAGTTAGTTATCGTTTGTAAAGCCTTGTTTTCTTTAGTTTTAGTTAACTTTAACAACCTTGATCTGCGCTAAAACAAATTGCGAACGGGAATGAGAAGAAAATTTAATGTGATCATTGGGTGAAAACATTCCCCAACATAAAACCCATGTGGACACAGGAAGCTCTACTGTAGCTCTGGCTGTTCAGAAGAAGATCTGACTCTATGTAAGCAGGCAGACAGCCACAGATGCACAGCTCAGCAAACCAATCAGTTAAGAACCTTAGAAACACTCCAATTAGGGCTGGGCAATTAACTGATAATATATCCAAACCGCCAACAGACTTAATCTTGTTCATGTAGGTTAATCCATTATATCATTAATAGTTCTTATATATCAACGAATTGACAAAGACAAAAATCATAAAGATTCTTTATATTTGAATACTAAATCGATTAGTCCGATTAACCACTTGTACCTGTATTAGTACTTCAACAGTGGCAAAATGTAAATTTAAAAAAATGTTTCACACATTTAAAAAAATGTTTCACACATTAAAAAAAAAATATCACAATTAAAAAGATTATCTTTCATTAATTGCAATCGAGGCAAAAGTTTGAAATAATCATGCTATTGACTTAAAAGTTATATCGCCCAGCCTTAACTCCAGTTCAAATGGGAATGCAGATAAACAAAGTTTCACTGCTATAAAGGCCATCCACATGCAGGATGCTCAGTGTGAATATCAACTGTGTCGTTAGGGGTCCCATGATCTCTCCCACTAAACTGGGTTTAAGTGGGCAGACCAGAGGGGTTAGTCGGCCTGTCACAATCATTACATCAACACGATCTCACGTCGCATCCTCAGGCTGTACTACAACAGTTCTGTCGAAGGCATCCTAACAGGCTGTGTCACGGCCTGGTACGGGAACTGCACTGCCCGAGAAAAGGTCAGCCTACAACGAGTTGTGCGATCGGCAGAGCGGATAATGGGAATCGAGCTCCCAGCGCTCCAGGAACTGTACAAAAAGCGGTGCGTGGTCAAAGCCAAGCGCATCATCAAGGACAAGCACCACCCAAGTCATAGACTGTTCAACCCCCTACAACGACCGCGACCGGGCAAGGGGCTCTACCGCAGTATCAAGAGTTCCACCACCAGATTTTGGTGTAGTTTCAATCCAGCCGCTGTCAGAATGCTGAATGGGGCATAAGCCTGGATGAGTTCAGCAGCCTGACAGCAGGCGGCGCAGACTTTTCTGGCTCTTCCTGAACACACCTGTGGATTATACCAGGGACAATGACTTGGACTTTAGCCCCCCCCTCGGACACACCTGTGGACTACACCAGGTACAAATGACTTTTTGTTGCACTCCCTCATGGAGCTACATGCGGATTATACTAGGGTCAGTCCACTCTAGGTGGACACGCACTGACCTTTTGCACCTTAATCCCTTGTATAACGCACTGACTTTTTTTGGGTCTTTTTATTGTGCTCCTTAAGCACCTTAACGTCCTTGTCTATCATGCACAGTATAAGTATAACATGCACAGTACAATACATTGCTGCTATGCTCAGGCACCTTAGTTTAGTTTTTTTAGTTTTATTTATTATCTCAGGTAATTTGTAAATATGTAGATAACTTGTCTGGCCTTCTGTTGCTCTCTTGTTTTTGATCTCCTTCCCACCTGCCCCCCACCCTCTTCTTCTCCCCCCCCCCTCTTCTTTCTATGGAAACTAACGTTGCGATGGGAACAATGTACAAAAAAGAATTTCACCCACTTTTTTACCTTGTAAACCTGTGATGTGACAATAAAACTGATTCTGATTCTGATTCTGACAAGGTGAAATAGCACGGATTGACATTCCGTACATACTAGGGCTGTCAACTTTCCTCAGAAATGATATTCGAATATTGGTCTTAAAAATTGGCAGATATTCGAATATATTCGAATATTATTATTATTATTATTATAAAAAAATATATACTATTTTTTTCAAGATTTTCTTTTTACAAAAAACATGTATCGAGTGCTCGGATCCAATAAAACATATATTTTGTTTGTTTTTTTATAACTTGATACATTGTGTTTTGTATTGTCCCTGTCAAATAAACATATATATATATTTTTTTTAAATATTTGAATATTAATTTTCATATTTGAATATACATATTTTCCCAATATTCGAATATCGAATATTCGTTTGATAGCCCTAGTACATAGACGACTAGAAAACACGCGCATAGGAGCCGTGAATCCCCTCCATTGACTCTGTTACGTTTTGGACCATGTCGGAGACGCGCAGTCTCAAGCGAACTGGAGCCGCGAGCGAAAGCGAGCGAGTTGCCGTCCCGAACGTTGTGACGTTCGCTTGAGCCTACTCAGTGCCGTCCAACTTATGTACCGATAGGCACAGAATGGTAAATCATGTTGTGGGGAACTGCTCTGTTTCCGGGTTGCAACCAGTGTTATTTCACCGTGGGATTCACGGCTCCAATGCACAGCTTTTCTTAGTCGTCTATTTACGGAATTGTCAATCCGTGCTATTTCACCGTGTTCTGTTAGTGCAGTGCTATAATGTAAAACTAAATACATTAAAAAAAATAATAATAAAAAAATCACACATTGCATGCATAGTTGCATACTGTTGTCCATCTCTCAAACACACACACACACACACACGTGTTGATTTTTGACAGCAGATTTTGATTTAGTTTTAGTCATAGTCTTTTGAATAACATTCTGTTTAGTTTGAGTCATATTTTAGTCGACTAAAATGTATTTTGCCTTGATGGCATCGTAATGGTTGATTTTACACTTGGTTGCATGCTGAAAATAGACGATCTACAAGCTCACAACGCGTGTTGTGAGCTTGTAGATCTGCTATTTTCAGAGCGCAACAACCAAACATAAAATGACTTTTCTTTTAGTTCTACTGGATCTCTTCTCCACTCGTCCCTCCCTAACGTTTTAGTCTAGTTTTTATTTGTTGACGAAATCGTCAATTAATTTAGTCTCAGTTTTAGTCATCATAGCTTAGTTTTTATTTAGTTTTCGTCAGTGAAAAACGAACATTTTTCGTCATAGTTTTAGTCGACGAAATCAACAGTGACACACACACAAACACACACACAAATGCACGACAATGTGAGTCCAATTAGCCGAGTCACTGGGGTTGCGTATTAGATGCCACGCCGGGCCCCTGTGTGTCACACTCACGCGGTCTGCTCTTCACCGAGGACGCTCTCTGGAAGGCGGGGCCTGGATGATGATGAGGTTCACGCCATCAGAGGAAAGATACGGATCGTTACCGAGGGGATAAAAACCATCAACCAGCTGCTTTCAGACACGCATGCATGTACAAAAGTGATTCTCAAACTTCTTTAATTTGAAGGACCCCCCAGTTTAGTAGAAATTTGTCACGGAACCCCTATAACTCTCAGAGTTATACAGACCTGTAAGGGTCCATTTGGTTTCAATAATTTAGGCCAGGGGTTTTTCAGCCCAAGGACCCCTTAGCTGAGAGAGAGATGAAGCAGGGACCCCCCCCACTACATATTGCATAGAATTGCAGATTAAATTAGATTTTTTTTCCCTCTACACCTAAGCTCTTTGCCAAAAATAGCAGATCTACAAGCTCACAACACCTCGCGCTGTGAGGCGTTGTGAGCTTGTAGATCTGGGGGGGGGGGGCACTTTGAGAACCACTGGTGTACAGAATAGACAGGGAGCGGTATGTTGTGCGTTGTGGGGGGGGTGTGGGGGGAGGGGGGGTTTACCTGCAGAGTAAGCTGGGGGGTGCGTCTGGGCGGGTGAGTATCCTCCGTTGGAGTGGTCCGCCTCTCCGTAGCTGTCGATGCTGGGCTGGCGTTGGGGTCTGGGGGCGAACTCACGTCTGGGGCGAGACTGGGCCTCGCTCACCCTGCGCACACGCAACATACAGGCTCATTATGTTAACCCATTAACCCATTAAGACCAGGAACGCATCTGTGTGTTAAGATTTCTCTGGCTATTCAAATATAGCAGATATAATATGAGCTTGTATATCTGCTATTTATTTTTAAATGTTTTGTTCCAGGGACCCCCCTCACCCCTCCAGAAGCAAAGATTTGAGTTACAAATGTTCGGTTTAAGAAATATATATTCAAAGATCTGCACAAATGTTCATGATTTTTCAAAAATAGCAGATCTACAAATCCCATAGCACATTGCATATGGTTGGAGAGTGCATTCCAGAGGGAGGGGGCAGCAACAGAGAAAGACCCGTCCCCCCAGGTACGGTACTGGGGGACCTCTAAGAGGTTGGCTTCACTGGACCTGAGGAAACGGGAGGGGACGTCACGATGGAGAGGATCACAGAGGTAGGGGGGAGCCAGGTTATTGAGTGCCTTGTTAGTCAGTGATCAAGTCACCTGGATGCCCGCGGGATTTAAACCAAATAAAGTAGCGGGGCTCTATTTCATAGATCACTTCATAGACTTGTTTGATATGTATGGCTTGATATGTATGTTTTGTAATAATGATCTAAATCTAAGTCTAGTTTAGTTACCTTGTAACTAAAAAAATCAAACTAAAAAGTACAATACTTGCCTCTGAGATGTAGTATAAAGCATCGAAGAATGCACAGACTCAAAGAAAGTATAGAAGCACCTAAAAATGTAAGTACTGCTGACCTTTCTCTGAGCTTGTCCGTCAACTCCTCCAGAATCTGCACGGCCTCCTTGTGATACCGTAGCTGAGAGTCCACCAGGGAGGAGAGCTGACTGACCTGCTCTACCTGCTTACCACACACAGACAGACACATACACACAGTTGTGAAATAAAAACAAAGCACACACACAGTATCGTGAAATAAAAACAAAACATGTACAAAAAAAAAGGAAAAAAAGATTTCACATCCAATTTTATCCATAAATTGTAAAGACAAGAACTAAGCACATATTCTCTATGATGCGCTGTGGTTAATTACGCTGTGGTTAATTCCCTTTGTGTCTGTGGCAGACACAAAGGGAAAACTATTATTTAAACAATGACACCCAACATAAATTAGATAGAACAACAATAGCACTTATTCAAGGTTCCTCAAGCTCAGATAGAGTTGGGCAAGGCAGCTTTCTCTGTCTCCGTCAGCGGCCCAACTTCTTGGAATGAGCTTCAAAAGTCTTTAGAAATGAGCTCCTTGCCATCATTCGGTCAGTTCAGAGCAATGGTCCTTAACACTTTTAACCGTGATTGCAGCGGTTTTAATTAAGCTATTTTGTTTTAGTTGACTTGTTTTATGTACCGTTTAAGTTGTTTTATTTTGTAACTGTACTCTGATTTAGATTCCTTGTTAATCTGTAATGGGTTTGGGTTGTGTCTGTTGTTGTAACCTCGGCTGCATTGAAAATGAGGACTTGCCCTGTTCAACTGTACTCTAAAATAAAGAGTCTAAATAAAAGGTGATGACGATGATGATGAAATCAAATGTCATCTCTTTAATTATCTTCCACTATTACGGTATCCTTTTGTTATCAAAGCTGTTTTACAGAGCTTTAAAAAAAAAGGTGCTATGGCTATGAGCGTCTGTCACAATCCATTTGTCACATATTGTCACCTGTAACCACTTCCAGTCACTCAGGAGTCAAGGACCTGAACGTCTTGTCATTAAGGCTTGTTGGCGTGAACACGTTAAGTGTAAACAAGTTGGGCCAAACAAGAGAGCAGTCGAGCAGGTTTACCTTACAGCGAGTCGCAGTGGAAAACATGCTTCGTCACATGCTTCATGTTGCCCTCAAAGACCTTATGTAACCGACTGGCTGGGAAAGACAAGTCGTTTTGGGGCAGCCAGCGACACACTGCTAATTTTCATATTCTTTTGAATACATTTCCATTTAGCTTTAGTCATATTTTTGTCATCTGAAATGTTTTAGTCTAATTTTAGTTGACTAAATATACAATTTTATTCGACTAAATCTACAGTTGATTTAGTCAACCACACGCTGCCAAATGTTGTCCACTGGTCCCTACTCCCTCCCTAACATTTTTGTCTGTTTTTTATTTGTTGACAAAATTGTCAGTATATTTAGTCATAGTTTTAGTCATCATAGCTTAGTTTTCATTTAGTTTTTGTCAGTGAAAAAAGGTAGTCGACGAACATGTTTCGTAATAGTTTTAGTCACGAAATTAACACTGCAGCGACATTACTTTCCTGAAACAGCCATCAACCCTCGTTCTGGTCTGGAGCACAACATTCTGACTGACTCTTTCAAGGATGTAGGTATGCAAGCAGAGGACAGCCGTAGTTGTTTATTTTAACCTCCAGATCTCACCTTAAACACTTAAAACCCTATATACGCCGTTGTACGTCAAATAGCCGATCAAATTTTTTTCTGATTGTTTGCTTATTTTCGACAGATGTACACCTATTATCAAGGATTAAAGGACTTATGTCCCAACAAGCTTCGGAAACACTTGTCCATGCATTCATCATAAGTATACTTGACCATTTCAAAATACCTACTGATGGTCTAAAAAGCTTTGAATGGTTTAGGGCCAAAATACATTTCTGATCTTGAGCTACATCATGAACCATACAGATATCTCAGGTCATCTGGGATTGGTCTGCTTTATGTCCCCGGAATCTGAATTAAACGTGGAGAAGCAGCATTCCGTTTTTATGACACCACATGAAGTGGATGGGAGTCTAGATCTTCGAAAAATCATATCTCCTTGGTCTTTGGGTCAATTTTTTTTAAATAAAATTAAAAACATTTGAAAAAATTAAAAGTCGTTTTAGTCGTTCTAGGCAGACAGGGCTTATGGGACAGAAGTCGTTTTAGTCGTTCTAGGCAGGGAATGAGTTAAACAGCGCCGCGCAGCTCAACGGTGAGATTTCTGGCACCGAACGCAATCTGTTATTATAAAATTCTGGCACCGAATGTGTTAAACAACAGCATAGCTATTATCAATTGAAATTTCAAACTCTAATTGGGTCATGTTATTGAACACAAACAGCAATCAAAAGGTACTAATATGGTGCAGTTAACAGACAATAAGCATTCTTCTTAAATTACAGTTCCACTGTGAAATACGTAAGAGCATTATGTATGCTCACGACATCTGCTGTTTATGAGACTATGTCCAGCCATCCACAATGGATGCCTGGCGTCTTATACTGTTCTCTTGTAACTTATCAGTATTGTGAGTGATTGTACCACTTGTAATACACAGAGCCAAGGTTATAAGGCATAAGCTGAATTCATTGCATTTGTTAACCAACTATTGAAAATAGCGTTGTTTTGTCCGCAAGGATATTGTCAAACTAGCATTGGATAAGGACAGTATGGATGAGCAACCTTGTGGCTACTGAATAAGGTACAAATATTTTATATAATGCTGGCTGCAGCCTGAATGGAAAATTATATGACTCTGACGGTGCGGTCAATAGGATCTAACCAGGAACAATGCTTCTAACCTAGTTCTGGTCACACACAACTTTATGAGGGTAACCAGAACGCTCGCCCCAGCGGTTCTTGTATTAATTTTACTGGTTAAGGTTAGGAATAGGTTTAGGGTTAGGCATAGTTTTACTGAGGTTACGTTTAACTCTCTCAGTGCCAAGCCACGAGTTATCCCGAGTTTTTTCTGAATGCCCTGAGTGCCAGAACAAGTTATCCCGAGTTAAAACATATATATATATATATATATATATATATATTATTGTTATTATTATTTTTTTGGGAAAAAAATGTTCAGAACCCAAGATATCATTATCTGAAGATTTGCAGCTCCATCCACTCCTTGTTTAACTTATAACTGAAAAAGGCTGTATCTCGCTTCCTAAGCACTTTTTTTTTACTTTGAAAAAAAATATGTATGAACATATTTTTTTATTTCATTGGCACTGAGAGAGTTAATCTCTCGATGCTTAATATTTGATGTCAAACATTTTGAATTGCCTTTTTGTTGAAATGTACAATGCAAATAAACGTCCCTTGCCTATTATGACATGCCCAGAATAGGGATGCTAGGGTTCATGTGGTGAATTATGTTATTATAGGGAAAAGAAGCAACCTTTTCTCTCGTAAGCGGATAGACAAGATCATGTTCCATGGACCAGATTATTCCCACGGCTCTTAATTCATAAAACCTGACCACTCCCTGATTAAACAGTGTAGCAGGACAAAGACACAAGGTTTGAACCAGCGGTACCAATGTTAAGGAACCACTCCTATTTATGGGTGTGACAGTTAACTGAACTAATCAACTTAATCAATATTCAAAAATCAATAATCGACTTTAACTCATAGGCCACCATTATCGCATTAATGCGATCTAATAAATAGCGCGCCTGGCCGCCAAGATCGCATTAATGCGATCTATGGTCTTTTTTGATCTTTATGCTCTGATCACGCTATTCTGTAATGAATCACTTTAAGTTTCAGGTTCCACTTACTTCACCCACCACTGCATCCGGTTTCATGACTTGGGTTCCGTTTCCGGTTTTCATTTTTTTCCCCCCAGTCATTTTCGACCATAATAGGGAAACAAACAGTTTTTCACACGGTATAAAAAACGATCGGAGACCTCCCCTTCTATAATCTATGGTCTGGGTGACGAACAGTCATCCCCGTCGTGTATCACATCGTAATTTTCGCCGATCAGAGAATCTGAGACCACTTCACATCCGGTTTCATGTATTTGACTGTTTGAGTGGGTGTGGGGGGGGGGCGAGTGTGCCAGCAAGCTGATCAAGCTGGCTATTTGCTGCTCTCTAGTGGTGGAACGATCAAAACGATTCAAATGTCCAGCTAGACTTTCTATATGTAAATTAAATAACAAAATAACAAAACAAAAAAACACGAAAATCGCTGGCAAGGGCAGCTATGAACGAGGTTTTAACTCTGGCAATCAATGAGTTAAAATTGAGATTTAGTTTTGTTTCTTTTCCAAATGTTGTAAATAAAAAAATGAATAATCATAAAAAATGTAGATTGGCTATCTTAACTCTTTGACTGCCAGAGTATTTTCATAAAGTACTCCCCCATTGCCAGCAATTTGTGTTTTTTTTATTTTTATATTTTGAAAATTTTCATGAAAATAATTGATCAGACTGTTTTTTAAAGACGCCGCACAAATCCGCCACTAGAGAGCAGCACATGATAGCTTGATCAGCTCCTGGTGTCTCTCTCACCCTTCTTGAGCGATTAGACAGGGAAAACCATGAAAACGGATGTGACGTCCTCCCAGATTGTTTTGATCGTCAAAATTACGTTGTGATACACGACGGCGATGACTGATCGTCACCCAGACCATAGATTATAGAAGAGAAACTGTCCGTTTGTCCGTCATACCGTGTGAAAAACCGTTTGTTTACCTATTTTGGACGAAATGACCGGGGGAAAATAATCAAAAACCGGAAACGGAACCCAGGACATGAAACCGGATGCAGATATGGGTGAAGTAAGTGGAACTCGAGAATAACATTGAATTTTAAGCAGCATAGCGCGATCAGAGATTAAACAATGAACGCAAATCCAACGCGTCAAACGCGTCAATGGCGTGGGTGGATTAAGTAGTTATTGACGCGTTTTCGAGTCAATGGCGTTTATAGAGTTAAGTATAATCTCGCCCTATTTTCACTATAAAATAGGGCATTAGTGGCTAATCAGATAAATTAGATTTAGTCAATTCATTGATACGTCAATTATTTATGTATTTATCTTACGTCGGTCTCCAGCAGGTTGTGCATGGAGCTCTCCGCCAGCTCCTTGGACTCGTGGTACTTCTCCAGGGCCTGCCTCAGGTCCTCCTCGGAGATCTTCCCGTGACGCTTCTTCTTGTAGTCGTAGTCCAGACGCCGGCCCTCCAGCTTCTTCAGGTGGTGCTGAGGGTGGAGGAGGAGGAGAGGAGGAGAAAATAGCATCCACAGTCATGACACTTGGTCATCCATGTTATCACGGATCTCTTGTGTGCAGCTGATGACATGACGTTGAACATCGTGACCAGAATACGGTCCGTTTCATCATACCTGGATGTCTTTGATGTCCTTGTCGGCCACGGCCTGCAGCGGGTCGATGAAGTTCTGCTTGACGTCGATGTCCAGAGAGTCCTTGACCTCCGCTAGCCGCTTCATCGACTCCCCCATGTCGGCGAGGGCTCCGCCTGGCAAAAAAATAATGTCAAAAGGGACATGTTGTGATGTTAATGATCTGCATGGGTTAAGTCTTCCTGGTAGGACACACTAGACTCAGTACAGAAGTTCTGACGTCACTCGTTCATCCCCTGGGTCGTAGGAGTAATTTCTCTATGGAGAATAACATTGGGTCATCTTAGAATCGTCTCATATAAGAATTGTGGTCCAAAAATAAACAAACTGTCTCGGCGATATTATCAGGGAGGTGGCTCTGTATCGTATGATAGTCAGTCAATCATATTTGATAGTCTGTTTCTGGTGAAAATGTAACTAATTCGGCATTAGCGTTTTCTCACCGTCAGTTGATGCTTTATAACCATAAGAGTAAAACCGCCGGGATCATTCGTTTATTTTTGAAACACAGTTCTTATTCGACGCGATATTACACACATGGAGTAGAGAATAGAGAATAGACTTTATTTGCCATTTGCACAAGTGCATAGGAAATTTTGGAGCTCAGCTCCCAGGGTCAGCATTTTAAAAAGAAGACAAATACAAATACAGAGAAAACATACAGTGCATCCTATAATCCTACATATATCCTACCACATTACCTAAGACAAATATCAAATATAATCAATAAGCACATCATAGTCTAAAAACAGTGCAAATAGTGGTGCAATTCATCTTATCATGATCTGTCCTAATTTAGTAGGAATTAGTAGAGTAGGAATTAGAGACACGAGTGGCAGACTTGACGGACCGACTTCTACTTCCGTATCGAGCGAGGAGAGAAGAGCTACTGTAGGACAGAAGATAGAGGAGCTAGCCTAGGACACAGCAGAATAAGGACCTGAGATGCACCCTAAGGCACCCTATTTCTTACCTTTATTTACCCAGGGTAGGTTCACTGAGAACAAATTATCTTTTTCAGGAGCGCCCTGCTTCACACTCACACACACATAAAAACATGGGAGATGACCAGCACAACCCCATTCTATTACTGAGCAGCTCCACTGAAGCAGCTGGGGGTTCAGTGCCTTGCTCAAGGACACTTCAGCTGTGTTGGGAGAGGGCTCAAACCGAATCTGAAAGGATGTTGTGCCAGGGACCCCAATAAAAGAATATTTGAGTTTAACTTTTGAATTATTCAACAATTAAACAATGTTTTCCTCCAAATGTTTTGAAAATAGGCAATCGCTGGGCCTGTAGATTGGCATTTTTTTCCAAACAGCCAAAGTGTAAAATATGGTTAAAGTGGTCAAACTGTTCCTCATTTTTCTGGGGACCCCCTGGAACCCCCTCAAGGACCACTGGGGAGTCCCCGGACCACCAGATATTTAAACATGTGCAGTACTTGGCTGGTTAGAACACGTCAACAGCTGGTGAAGATTAGTAGTCGCTAAGAACAACAGATGAGATAGTTAGTTTCCTGCCCAGCTACCTCACCCAATTCTTGTGGTGAAATCAGATTCCAGGCCTCTAGCGAGAGCGAGAGACAGAGAAAGAGAGAAAGAGAGAAAGGGAGAGAGAGAGAGAGAGAGAGAGCCCAAATTCACTCATTGCTGCCACTGACAGCAATGAGTTCCTCCCCCTCATGTGTGGGGAGGAATTAACTGGCATCACGACTAAATTGGGGAGAAAAAAGGGAGTAAAAAAAACGTAATTTTAACTCTAAAAAAAGAAGAAGAAAGAAATGTGTTTCTATTTGTGAAAGGTTTCCAGCAGGTTTCAAGTCAAGATTGTATTTCAGGAAATGCATTCTAGCTCTTCTGCTCTGCACAACCTAACGTTTACCTGGATGCAATCTGGGAACCCATTCAGTAAAAAAAAAAAAAAAAAAAACTTGGTTCGGCACCTCCCCTTTCTTAGTCCACTTCCTCCCCAGGTGCTTCCGTGTTTATTCTCACTAACAACAACACTACATGTTCAATGTTGTTGTTACATGTTCAGTGTTGAGCAGAATCTGTCTTGAGAGATTAACCTGGATCCTATAACCTTACATCACCAAAACCCTTTCAATCGTGATTGGTCTACTACAACTCATTTAATGGCTCAGGTCTGGACAGAGTACAGCAACTTGCAATGGGCCTGGTGTACAAGATACACTACACCACAAAGACACCCATGTACCTGTCAAAATACTTCCCAAACGTCAATCAAGTCCACAATCACAACACCAGAGGGAGCTCCACTAATCACGTCCAACCCAGATTTGGCTCTAACAAGGGGTTAAATTTGTTCTCCTCCTATACCACAAAAATGTGGAATGCCCTACCAACAGTTGTAAAGGAGTGTAAATCCCTACTCTCCTTCAAAACCGCTCTAAATGAGCACTTACAGGTGGCTGCTAGGCCTGTCCCCGACTAAGGATTTGTTTAGTCGAATCTACTGTAATTGGCGACTAATTGACAATATTCGACTGGCAGTCGACAAAAAAAAAAAAAAAAACTGTTTAGGGCCAAAATAAATTTTATTTCAAAGGGCCAAGTCTACACAGTTTTGTGTCTCCAGCAGAGTTTCTAGTGTCTCTATCTCTCTCTGGAAGAGGTTGCACATGAACTCTGCAGCCGCACTGAGGCGCTCCAACACAAACAATACCAATACAAAGATGAGGAATAAGAAGAAAAAAGTGGAAGTTACGTGTGGTTGCAGGTGTAGACTTGGCCAAAAAACTATTTAAAACATTTTTGGCCATTAAAAAAAAAAAAAAAAAAAAAAAAACTAAACTAAACTTACTAGATTCGACTAAGAGACACGCAGTCGACTCGGACCCCCCGCGACTAACCAGTCGACTAGTCGACTTAGTCGAGGTCAGGCCTAGTGGCTGCAATTCGAAACTGTCCCTTGTAGAAGTCAAAGCCTAGACCCCCCCCCCCCCCCTCGAACTGTTTACTGTACATATTTTTGTTTTTGTTTTCAAACTGTTTATATGATGTTTTGCATAGTAGTGTATGTTTGTCTGTCATTAATGTTTCGATGAGTTGAGTACAAACGACCCCAATGGAAACAAGCCATAGGCTTTCTTGGGTTTTAATCCTCTTAGCAGACCTTGGATTGAACTGTACTTTCCTGTGGTTTTTTTTTGTGGCAAACTGCTAATAAAGTATTCAATGAATCAATCAATCAAATACTACTCAGACTACAAATGGAAACCACCCAAAAAACATTGTCCCTTTCCTACAGATTCTGCATTCATATGCAGAACCTGTAGAGATTCATGTTTTGTTGTAACTGGGAGGCATTAAAAAAAAATAAAGGTCTCTTCCGCAATGTGATCCTGAAGATTAAATCGTGGTTGAACCAACTCAAAACAATTATAATCAACTTGTTGGGGGGGGAAAAAAACCTGAATTGAAATCTCTTCCGCAGCCTGACAACAACTATAAACTCTTACCAAAGTTGGTGTCCTCTCCCATCTCGCGTCCGTACTTGGCCATGCTCTCCCCCAGAAGGCCCTCGGCCTGGGGGTAGCCCGGGCTCTTCACCTGGCCCCGCATGTTGGACACCGTGTTGAGCATGAACAGCTTGGCCCTGGAGGCCGGGTTGGGCTGCAGGTACTCCGTCGTCTTGGTGATGAGATCCACCACCGCCTTGCTGGTGATGTCTGCTTTCTGACGGTGCAAAGGAGGAGAGAGACCTTTTTTTTAATCCATCTATCTATCTATCTATCTATCTATCTATCTATCTATCCATCCATCCATCCATCAGGACTGTCAAAATTATTACATAATTGCAATTATTTGAGATAATCGCAATTATTTTGCATAATAGTTTCCATATTGAGAAAGGATTTTGAAACTTTTTTTTAAATAGTGGAAATAGCAGATCTACAAGCTCACAACCAGGGTTGCCAGATCTGCTTGTTATAATTTCCCCCGCAAGATTTTATTTGAAAATAGCAGATCTACAAGCTCACAACGCGTCGCGATGCGACGCGTTGTGAGCTTGTAGATCTGCTATTTTCAAATAGCTGATGTATATGTTAAAGTGCTCATGATGTGGCCCATAGTCGCTTCTTTTGGGCTGGTTTTCCTAGACCTGGTTGCTTGTTTCTCTCACAGAATGTGGCAACACTGCTCACGACGCCTCAACATGTGACCCGTTGTGAGCTTGTAGATCACTATTTCCATTATTTTGTATAAAATATAAAATATGGTGTATTTTGGCCATACAAAAAAAAAAGATTATTGGTGTCGGTAATTTCTTTGTGTATTTAAGTTTTTGTCATATCTGCAACAGTGCAACTTTTGTTTACAAGGCCTAAATGGCACCCGTTTGTATGACAATTAACTCATTGACTGCCAGAGTTAAAACCTCGTTCATAGCAGCCCTTGCCAGCGATTTTCGTGTTTTTTTGTTTCGTTATTTTGTTATTTAATTCACATATAGAAAGTCTAGCTGGACAGTTGAATCGTTTTGATCGTTCCACCACTAGAGAGCAGCACATACCAGCTTGATCGCCTCTCGATCACACTCCCCCCCCCCCACACCCACTCACACAGTCAAACACATGAACCGGAAGTGAAATGTCTCAGATTCTGTGATCGGCGAAAATTACGATGTGATACACAACAGGGATGACTGTTCGTCACCCAGACCATAGATTATAGGAGGGGAGGTCTCCGATCGTTTTTCATAGCGTGTGAAAAACCGTTTGTTTCCCTATTATGGTCGAAAATGACTGGGGGAAAAAATGTAAAACCGGAAACGGAACCCAAGTCATGAAACCGGATGCAGTGGTGGTTGAAGTAAGTGGAACCTGAAACTTAGCCTGATTCATAACAGAATAGCGTGATCAGAGCATAAAGATCAATAAAGACCATAGATCGCATTAATGCGATCCTGGCGGCCAGGCGCGCTATTTATTAGATCGCATTAATGCGATAATGGCGGCCAATGAGTTAACACATTGGGTGCCAAACACGGTCTGAACCGTGTTTGCACAGAGTAGTGCGTTGGTGCCGAACACGGTCTGAACCGTGTTTTCAGTTGCTTTTTTCATTTTTTTCCACACGGAAAGCAGGAGCAGCTCTGGAATCACCCACAGTGATTCTGAGAAGGAAGGGCCTTATAGATCAGATCACCGTGCCAAAAAACATGGCTCCCCATCCGCTTCCTTCTCTAAAACCCCTATAACTCCGAAACTTTTTACGTTGGGGAAAACGACTCATTTTGTATGCGCGATCGCTGCGCCATTGTGACCCGCGTGAAAGATGTTATCGTTCCAGGCGTTAGCCAGGACCATCGTGCAAAATGCACGCATGCTTTGTGTCACATGGAATGCACGTCGTGGAGTCTACAGCTTAACACATTGAGTGCCAAAAACGGTCCGGACCGTTTTTGAGAAGCCATGCGTTGTGTGCCAAAAACGGTTATGACCGTTTTTGGGAAAAAAAAATATTATTATTTTTTATTTTTTTTATTTTTTTCTCTTTCTCTTCTCAGCACCAGGAGATATCATTTTTCGAAGATTTAGACTCCAATCCACTTCCTGGTTAACTTATGACTTCAAAAGCCTGTATCTCGGCTCCTGTGTACTTTTTTTCTAAAATATGTATTTTTGACTATTTTTGACTATTTTCGACTATTTTCAACTGGCTGCAACTATGGAACGGATTACCTAATGTTTTACATTTTTTCCCCCCGATTGTACGAGACCTCTATGTGTGTAATGAGGGGATCACCTTGAGGACGGTGATCACTGAAAATATTTTGTGACTACTTGAAAAAGGTTCAAAAATTGTTAAAAATCCAGGCACCGACTGTACCCTGTTTTAAAAAGACCCTGGCACTCAATGTGTTAAACAGCGGTGAAATTTCTGGCACCGAACGTTATCTGTCATTATAAAATTCTGGCACCGAATGTGTTAATCATCAAGTCAAATGTCATAATCGTGACAACCGTACCATCCATTCATCCATCCATCTAGCCATCAAACAGCTGATATATCGGATATCAGAATTTTCTTGCTCAAACATATTGGTATCAGAGCGGTGCCATAAATCCCATCTCGTCGGTGTGTACTGTATGTATGTATGTATGTAAACATATATTTCATCACTGTTAAAACCGAATACTTCCACCCATCAAACACGCTCTCAGGAATACATCCCATTATTAGTCCCCAAGGCCAACACTGAGCTAGGCAAATCAGCTTTCAGGTTTAGTGCTCCCTTCACTTGGAACGAATTGCAACGCACTTTAAAAATGGATTCCATGGTCTCACTGGGTCAATTTAAAAACTTGCTAGCTAATCTTGTTGTTTTAGATTGTCACTGTTTTAATTAAGCTGTCTTAGTGTCTTTATTACTGTTTTATTCTGTTGGTTGTTGTTCTCACATTTATAACTTGTTTATCCTGTTGTCTTTATTCATCATTATTATTTACACTGTTGTACTATGCTTGTAATCTCGGCATCATTGAAAATGAGGGCTCTGCCCTCAATGTATCCCGAGAAAATAAATAAAGGTTGAATGAATGTGTGTCTATACATGGTATATAATGTGTGTATTGAAGACAGATAAATGGTGGGTCTATCACCCACTTGTATAATAATACAACATGTAAACATGCATCAGATACTCGTTAACTCCATGGTGAACGTACCTTCTCCAACTCTTTAAAGTCCTCATCAAGCTTGGTTCCTTCAGCACCTCCAACCTTCTCGCTCACCATCTATGAACACACACACACAGAGTTATTAAATGGTATAGTTAAGCACCTAGCTTCCCTGTTCACACCCACCTACTTTGGGGTACCCTATGACAGTGGTTTGACTCGGTTACACAGATAAACATTGTGAAAATAGCAGATCTACAAGCTCACAACGCCTCGCATTTGCGATGTGTTGTGAGCTTGTACTAGATCTGCTATTTTCAAAAAAACACCACGATCAATTCTGCAATGCAAGGTTTCCTGTGACTGTTACAGTGACAGTGTCGTGGTTCTCAAAGTAGGGTCCGGTGACCCTCAGGGTTTTCCGTGAGGGGGTCCTAAAATGGACCCTTACAGGTCTGTCACTATGAGAGTGTACAAATGGAACCAACGGGTCCATTTGGTTCCATTTGTACTCTGTCAGTTATGGGGGTCCTCCTTGAAATTAAAAGGTTTAAAGCAGTGGTTCTCAAAGTGGGGTTCAGGGACCCCCGGCAAAATGAGTTAAAGGGACTACACCATGAATTTTAACTTTTTCTTCTTTTTTGTGTGTTTTTGGTCTCCCCTACCTCTCTTCTATTCCCAAAAATACCCCAGTTTGAGCACTCAGGCTTTCACAGCAAATCTGGGGTTTTCTGTAAATTGGTCTCAAAACAGGCCAAACTGATTTGCACCCTGACGTGACGTCACGTCAGGGTGCAAATCCCTCCCGTTTTTCAGTTGCAACCAAAAAAAAATTAAAAAATATTTCTTTCTTTAATTTTTTATTGATTTTTTCTTATATATTTCTTTTACTTTTTTTTTAACTTTTTCCACACAGAACCAGGAGATAACATGCATACAAACTGGCTCAATAGCGCCCCGTGCCAAACAGGACAATGTGGTATTGCAAGTGAAAGTGCTTTATAAGCCAGAGAGAAGTTAGTTGGAATGAGTATATCTGAGGCTTGATTTAGGCTCAAACCTTTTGAAAAACGTTTGAGGGACATAAACAATATTATATTAAATATTATCATTATTTTTTTAATTCATGGTGTAGATCCTTTAATGTAATCAGTTTAACCACTTTAAACCTATATATCGGCTATTTGAAAATAGCAGAACTACAACAAGCTCACAAGGCAACGCAAATGCCGACACGTTGTGTGACCTGGCTGGTAGATCAGCAGTTTTCAAATAATCTTGAAAAGAAATGTGGAATATTTATGAAAACTTTTATCAACACAAATCTTGTATGTATGGGGTGGTCCCCGGTACAAACTCTTTATTTTTTTTTAGAAGGGGGGGGGGGGGGGTAAGCGGCAAAATACATATTCATTTGGGGGTCCTTGACATGAAAAGGTTTGAGAACAACTGGTTGTTTAACCCATTCAGACCGGGAAACTCATCTGTGTCATTTTAAGATTTCTTTGGGCTATTCAAAAATAGCAGATCTACAAGCTCATAGCGCGGCACCGAGTGCCGTGAACATTTTAGCAAATCTTTGAATATATATATATTTTTTAACTCAAATCTTTGCTTCTGGGTGGGATTTTTTTTTTTTTTGCTATAATCAGTGGTTCTCAAACTTTTTCATGTCAAGGACCCCCTTATATGAATTTTGGCCGCTGGCCGCGGACCCCCCCCCCCCCCCCATCTCAAAATAGTTTGTTCCAGGGACCCCCAAGAAGTTGTAACATAGTTAAAAATGTGTGCTACAGAGAAGAAAAAAAAAAAGGTATTCAAAGATTTGCACACATTTTCAAGATTTTTCAAAAGAAATAGCAGATCTACAAGCTCATAGCGCGGCACTCGTGCCGCGCTATGAGCTTGTATATCTGCTATTTTTGACACACAGATGCGTTCCCGGTCTTAAAGGGTTAAAAAGCCCTGACGTGACCCTGTCTGCACTCACACAGACAGACTTTGTTCAAATCAGCGCAGAGTCTTTTTGCACCATAAGGGATTCTACTCAAGGGGTTCCCTTTCCTCCAGATTTCCTTTAGCGGTGGTGGATATTCCGTCAGTTCAGCACAGTTTTTTTTTCACCCCTAGAAGCTCCACACTGCAGTTTCCTACACCACAATATATCACGTTCACTAATTCCACTCTCCTCTCTCTTCCTCACACACGATACGGCCAACACACTACAATGTACGGGTAGGAAGTAGTTGGTTCTATCGCCATTCCATTTGAATCCACCCATTTTCGGATGATGTCAATTAGGGATGGGAAGATATGAAATCATTTTCATGTCATGTCATATTGATCATGTCACGATGATGTAAATATGCTTAAAAATCTTAAAATGCCACTTTGTATATCTTAGATATCTTAGAGGGGGGGTGAAGATGAAGATTAGATATTCTAGAAAGACAGGAACTGACCCATAGGCGGAGTTTCGGGTTTCGGGTTTTCCGCGCGTTTGATACTCTTTTTTGGGGGGGTTTGTGACTTTAATTCGGTTACTTTGGTTAATTCAGTACAAGCGCAAATTTTCGGGTTTTCCACGGTTTGTTACTCTTTTTTGGGGGGGGGGGGGGGTTGTGACTTTAATTCGGTTACTTTGGTTAATTAATTCAGTACAAAACATTTACTCCATAAAGTGTACAGTAGATCCGACTCCCAACTACTGCGCAACAGATATAGAATTCAGATTTATGTCTCACAATTATTATTTTTGGGCGGTGAAACCGCCCCTATAAGTGAGATTTGGAAAAATGTACATTTTCCTGCGCTGTGATCTGGGCCCAGGAAATTTGTAGAATTATCCTGCGCTGTGATTGGCCAATCACAGTCTATTCAGGACTGTGATTGGCCAGTGTCACATGACACATGTGCATAGCCCTATATAAGAAAGCATAACTTGAAAACTATGGTTTCGTCCATCATAAAGAGTGTTTCAATAAATGTATTTATCTTTTGTACATGATTGGTTGACTCCATTCAGTATTGTGATTAGCTAGCAAGACACCGCCCACTTCACACAGGGTGTGATTTTTTTATTACAAAAATATATATTGAAAAAAAAATAAAGAAACGTCCCCGGCCGCCAGGGGGGGCAATTCCCCCCCTGCCCCCCCCCCCCCCCCCCATTGAATCCACCTATGAACTGACCATGTCCTTGTTTATGACTCTTAACAGCTGCTGGGTAGAAGCTCTTCCTGAGCATCGAGCCTCAAACTCTTACCAGTCCACAAACACTCCGTTTCCAAGGTGTTGTTGCCTTTCTACATCTCTGCATATCTGTCTGCGTGTCTTTATCTCGATGTGCCCAAATATGGATGACTGATGTCATAGTACTGGTGTCATAGTACTGACAAAACACATCTTATTATTAGCACATTTCAGATTATAGATTTAGCTAAAGTGGCCATTCACTTTGAGTAACGTCATTAGCTATTCCATAATAATGATGTCATCTAGGAATGACATCACACCATCGTCATCACATTCAACATAATTGTCCTTTTAAATGTTTTTATTCTACTTCCCAACACAACACCATTCAGAAACTGTTAGCAACACGTTGCCCTGCCTTCTAACCTCTTCTGTAAATTAGTTGCACTGATTCACAGTGGTGCTGGTGTGTGAAATGTTTCACTGGACGATACATCTGAAAGGAGGACATAGGCTTTCCTCCTGGCCGGCTGCTGTGGTAGTCGGACACAAGCTGTACTCTTTTGAAGGTTGCGATCACGGTTGCAACCACAGTGATAGCAATGTCCACATCTTCAACACATTGTCTTTACGCTGGATGAAGTTGACCACAGTGAAAACTGGAGGAGGAAAACATCACCTTGAGGTTCCCTGCGTGCGCGCGGGCCACACAGCTGTTCTGGTAGAAGATATTGTCTACATCTGGGGGGGATATCCTTACTGTAACGTGCTTTATTCATTTGATGTTGACAACCACAGATGGTCCAAACCCAATATTTCTGATACCGTTCCAGAAGGGAGGTACGACCACTCAGCCTGTGTCTTGAGGAAGGTCATGTATATTTATGGAGGAATCACCCAGCTGACTGGACGCACTAATGACCTGTACAAGATGGACACAACCACAATGGTCTGGTCTTTAATTAACACCAGAGGCACTCCACCAACTGTTTCATCATATCCCTCTGCAACCATCATCGGGACAAAGATCTTTGTATTTGGGGGCAGGGGGGTCCAGGGGTACGTCTACAACAACAACATCAGTGTGTTTGACACAGAGACCAACTGCTGGCTGAGCACACCTTCTCCACAGCTTCTTTCAGAAGGACGTGCGGGTCATTCAGCCTTTGCCTACAATGGAGAGCTGTACATATTTGGTGGCAGCAACTCAAAGCAATTATTCAATGATCTGTGGAAATTCAATCCACAGATCCTCTCGTGGAAGAAGGTTGAGCCCAAAGGGAAAGCCCCATGTGGTAGGAATTTGATGTGCTGTTGCATGGTGGGAGATCGTATCATCCTCTTTGGAGGATACAACACACCTGTTGACCTACATATCTTAGATTTAAATCCTAATCTTAAGATGTTATGCAAGCTAGCAGTTATTCAGTATGGTGTGGAGCAGTCTGAACTCACACATGACATCAGGTGGGAACTGGCGGCCATGACTACCAACAATAACTGAAACCATAACATAGCCCTATAAAAAGAGAAACAAACTGTGATCCCATTTAAAAAAAAATAATAATAATAATAATAAATAAATAAAAAATAATAAACAAACAAACTGCAAGTGGCAACGGGGTCGAAGCATATCAGAGAAAGATGATGAAGAGGAAGATGATGAACCTCAGGAGAAAATGCAGACGAAGAGGAAACATAAAAACATCATGTGGTTCACAGTGACATGTGTAGACCAAGGACCAGTGGAGATTATATCCAGAGCTAAGTGGATGATGTGGGAAGACGGATTCTCTGCTGGAACTGTTACCTCCACGACCCTCTGGATAAGTGGATGAAGAGGGATGGATGATGGATGGATGGATGGATGGATAAGTGGGTGGATGGATGGATTCACCAAATTAACACGTTGCCTGCCATGGACGCATAAAGTCGTTCTATTATCAAATTATAGTTTTTTTTTTAATTCCACAAGGGGCACCCTAACACAGCTTTGGGATGATCCATCGTCACTCAGAGAATAAATATGTGGATGTGACGTCATTCCAAAAAAACGTCACATCCATCCACCCTGACTATGCGATTTTTAGAAAAACACTCCTAACTCAGTTTCTTTTTTTTTGCATTGAAAACCACCCGTTTTCAACGGGCCATAGCCCCAAAATGGCCGATCGGCGTTGGAATGTTATTGTTCCAATGGACACACGGATCCCTCCGCCTCCTCACAGGGACTTTTTTTTGTACACAATCTGGCTTCCACTGCGTTTCAAAGATCGTCAGATTAAGGTAATTACGCTGGCAAAGGGATAAAAAAAACTATGTTTAACATCTTGGCAGGTAATGTTAAGACTAGAGAGAGGGGCGTGTCTGATAAAATGAATATATATATATAATATCTAAATACTGAATCAAGCAACTGTCCGGGGTGCTCCCAAAAGCCTGATAATTTTCGCGATAATTATAGTACCCTGCGATACCGTTATCATGGACGTTTTTTATCGCGATATCCGATAATATCGTATATCGTCCCATGCCTAATGTCAATGCACTGAATGGGACATTATCACATTTAATCAGACTATAGATTGGCAGTGCATTATCACATTTAATCAGACTATAGATTGGCAGTGCATTATCACATTTAATCAGACCATAGATTGGTCTAATCTCAGTAGGCGTTTTCTATAAAGTATAGTTTTGGGCCACGTCGGAGGCGCGCCGTCTCAACGTCGCAACGTTCGGCACGGCAACTCGCTCGCTTTAGCTCGCTTGGTGGTGCCTCCGGTGGCTCAAGTTCGCTTGAGCTACGCAACTGTCCGAGTTATGTACAGATAGGCACAGAATCGTGAATCATGTTTTGGGGAGAGCGTTTGTCCAAACTTTCATCAACCCACAGAATACAGACAAAACACCTACTGCGCCCCGTGGGTAGGTCAGTATCTCACCTACTTAGACCAATCAATAGTCTGATTAAACGTGATAATGTCCGTGATAATTCTTCGATATGTTGTGATTCTGTGAGTCATTGCAATGTTTCACTTTGAAAGACTACTGACATAAAGTTATTATTACAATTAATTGATTATTGGAGTTTAAAGAATCAATTAGAGGTCATAACAAAAAAGAACCACAATGGTATGCTGAAACGATCTGGCATCGCTCGAGCTTTAAAGGGATTGTAGGCAACATTAAGCCTAAATTTGAAAAATACCTCTATATATATATATTTTGCATTTTTTCCCCTCTATCAGCCACTATATAATGATGCTGGGGTGTTTTCCTGCATTGAAAAACACTCCTCTTTATGAAATCCGTATTTTCCCTACTATTTAGGTTACACATCCGGGTATCCGGTCCGTAAATTAACGCACGCATGTGCGCATCCGTGCGGGTCCGTGTCCGTGTGAACTTTTTACTTTCGGTTTTAAAATGCTCTCAAACTTCGTTTTTGAGGCACCTAATTTACTTTTCAGATAGCGTTTGGATAGAATTTAGTTGTTTAACTTCATATATGTGGTCAATTTGTCATGAAAGAGCCTATTTAAAAATAAAAATTCAGAGAACCGGCAGGGGCGGGCAGTTCCGCGAATTGTATCCGAATAAAGTAACCTATATTCGGCATGGCCCGTTTAGAAGTCTCCTTACTCTATGGAAGTCCTCCGTGCGACACCCCCTGGTGGTCGGGGAAACGAACTGCTGGATTTTTTTCTTTGTTTATCTCTGAATCGCCTACAATCCCTTTAACAGAAACCAATTGATTGGTGTCATGTCGGCTGGCCAGTCACACCGAACAGTGTGTGACTGTGTGTGTGTGTGTGTTCATTCTTGTGCTGTCATGCCTACACTGACGGTACAGAAGCACCTGTGACCAGACGGCCCCATCAATCCCTCTATTACACAACACAAGGCACAAAGCCGCTACGCTGCCCGTTCTGTTTTTAAAAAACACAAACACGCGTGGCTCTAGCAGTGTGGCGCCCAACACATGCCAAAGCTATGTAGGCCAACTGACCATGATGATGATGACACATGGTGGTACAACACATGTGTGAGTCAGCCTGGCATCCAGCCTGGCATCCAGCCACACACACACAGTTGTAAACGATGTCTCACCTCTACTGCATGTATGTGCTGCAGTCATAACCTTAACCTTCACTTAAACTCCTTTAAAAGTTTCCCATTCATAACACGGCTTCAAGTGTTTTCTATAATACCAGCAGTACTCAACCTGCGGGGCCGGATCATATGCGGTGCAATAGTGAGACTCTGATTCCAGTATGTGCAATTAATGCCCCAAGACAGACTCGAACCAAGGCGTCACATAAGAAAAATAACAGATCTACAAGTTGTCGTTAGCTTGATACCAGGGGGTCCCCAGCACAATCATTTTAACCACTTTATCCATATTTTAAACTTTGGCTATTCAAAAATAGCAGATATACAAGCTCATAGCGCAGCACAGAGTGCCCTGCTATGAGCTTGTAGATCTGCGATTTTTGAAAATGTGTGCAAATCTTTTTTATTTTATTTTAACACAAATCTTTGCTTCTGGGGGTCCCTGGCACAACATATTTTCAGGTGGGGGTCGGCGGGCACATACAAATCAATTTGGGGGTCCTTGGCAACGAAAAGGTTCGAGAACCACTGGTGTAGCCTATAGATGCGAGGAGTGAGGAGGATACATTTGCACACTCACTTGTAAACCTGTTATGCAAAGCAGCTATTTGGGTACTTGGCTCGTGAATCTAGGCGGACGCGTTTTAGCGTGCACAAGTGCACATCCGTACTGTACATGTGCGTGCGTGTGAAAAAACATAATGACACCATGCCGTGGTGTTGCTTGAAGCAAACAGTGCACCCCTGCTCGTGCAGTGTACTACATATTTCACATCATGTTTTGGGACATGGTACAAAATCTGTTGCAAAAAACAATGTACAGTATATCCAAACATTTTGCTAGAACATTTCATTAATTCCGAACCTTTCGAACACAGTTTTTTTTTCTAATTCCGAGGCCGAGGACCCCCATCTCAAAATATGTATTTTTTTAAAGATTTGCACACATTTTCCACGATTCTTCAAAAAATAACAGATCTACAAGCGCATGGTGCTATGAGCTTGTATATCTGCTATGCCAAAGAAATCTTAAAATGACACAGGTGCGTTCCCGGTCTTCATGGATTAAGCTCGCTAACAAGACAGTTTATATCATCCTATATGCTATAAGACTCGTGCTTGAGGACAGGCCCTATAGTCGTCACCATTAGTTAACATGGCAACAGTAATGTGGCGAGGACAAGCACTTACACAAGTAGGTTATGTGACATGATGATGATTATGAACTGATAGGCTTGAATGCACACACAGTGTGCTGCTGGCATAATGCTGATGTGCTTTGCAGCATGTAGGCTGTGATTAGCCAAGCTTAAGTTACTGCAACACTGTCTCTTATTTCTAAACCCCATCAGTGGATTGAGATATTATATAGTCGTTGGCTTTGGCCAGTGGTGGAAAAAGTACTATGTTTTTCTTAAGTAAAAGTATCAATACTGCACTGTAAAAGTACTCTGTTACAAGTACATGTCCGGAATTAAAAATGTACTTGAGTAAAAGTACAAAAGTATTGGTATCAAAATGCACTTAAAGTACCAAAAGTAAAAGTACTAAATGTTTGAAAATAGCCTATGTATAAAATAGGGCTGAAGTGGTTAATGTATTTTTATTATATCATAATTTATATCTGAAAAGTAACTAGTAACTAAAGTTTTCAAATAAATATAGTGGAGTAAAAGTACAATATTTGCCTCCGAGATGTAGTGGAGTAGAAGTAAAAGTATTTGAAATTGAAAATACTCAAGTAAAGTACAAATACCTAAAAATGTTACTTAAGTACAGTACTTAAGTAAATGAGCCTGTGTGTTGTTGGCTTGTTTTTTTGTCACAGCCAGAATGACAAGATGCCATAATACTGGTCCATCACGCCACTACAAATATGCAAGAGAAATACCAAACAATAGTTAACCACTTCAACCCTCTACTTCTCCTCAATGTCCCCCTGTTCTTTTCTCTCTCTCTCTTTCTGGAAATAACCACAACAACAACAAAACGATTTCACCGTATGACAATAAATTGATTCTGATACTTAACCCATTTAGACCGGGAAAGAATCTGTGTCATTTTAGATGTTAACCACTTTAACCATTATTTTATACTTTGGCTATTCAAAAATAGCAGATATACAAGCTCATAGCAGATCTGCTATTTTTTGAAAAATCATGACGTTTTTTGCAAATCTTTGAATATATATATTTTTTAAAGCGAACATTTGTAACTCAAATCTTTGCTTCTGGGGATTCTACAAAATGTCTTCTAAATCCTAATAGTTTTTTTTTTAAAGAAATGATGTTGCTATAATATCAGTGATTCTCAAACGTCCGCGGACCCCCATCTCAAAATATCTTGTTCAAGGGACCGCCCAGAAGCAAATATTTGAGTCAAAATGTTCCCTTTAAAAATATATTCAAATATTAGCAGATCTGCAAGCCCATAGTGCGGCACTCTGTGCCACGCTATGAGCTTGTATATCTGCTATTTTTTCATAGCCAAAGAAATCTTAAAATGACACAGATGGGTCCCCGGATTGAAAGACATTGAGAGCTGTAAATCTGTTATTTATTTCAATAAGAACATATTTTGCCTATAATAATGGCACTCCCAAAACATGGACGCCTGGTGTTAAGTGGTTAAATAAATATCAAAATTGGCATAAAAGCATTGCTTAACATGTTGATACATTTAACTTATCTCGTGTATTATTCTCATATTCATTCATGTCATTTTGTTTAAACCTCAGAAATGCATAATTTTATAATGTTGCCCAACACAAAACATGAATTCTATCTCAAAACAACTGCAGTTAATGACAATAAGATGTTTCTTTGTTTTCTGTCAGGTCTGTTTCCTACTCTCTCACTGTGGAATCCTGTTGGGCCGGACAATAGTTTAGCATGACTCGGATTCCTTTAGCACATGTTTAAAAGCACACACCCAATGATTTAGAAATATACACACTACAAATAGTGGCGTGGGTGTGTGTGTACAGTATGTGGTGTGACATTGACACAAGGCCCAACAGCAGGACAGGTGTCACTCACTGAACCTGTTCTATATAAATATAGATATATACTGTATGACATCGGAGGCCATTATACTCCATATATACAGCTTCTTTTTACAGTACTCATGTTGCCCTTTGCTATTGTACTTGCATAGCGCCCGTAGGCCTGTCACAATTATGACATAATCGTCCAATCGCAATTATTTTTGCATAATCGTCATAATCGTTTCCATGTTGACCTTTTGGGACACATTTTCAAATATTAAAAAAACAGAAATAGCAGATCTACAAGCTTACAACACGTCATGTAGATCAGCCATTTCTGCAATTTTTTACATGTATAAAATTATTAAATGTCAATAATGTCTTTGTATATTTCAATTTGCCATATCTGCCCTGTGACATTTTTATTACGGAGCCTAAAAGGCAAACAGATTTATTTATTGTATTCATATGTTCTAATGTTCGACGCCAAACACAATTAAATCGTTAATCACAATTATTTGAGTGACAATTAATCATCAACTTAAATGTGTAATCGTGACAGCCCCTAATAGCACGTTGAAATCGTATGAATGTAACCTATGTATTATTGATTAATTTTCTGTATGTCTCTACTACCCCGCACACACATTGGCACTCAAAAAGGACCACAATTTAAAGCTCTCGACCTTTTTTGGGTTCTATCCATTTGTCAGATATGATTTGTCGTCAATAAAACATCAATCAATCAATTAAGCTTGATAATCCCTGGTAATACCTTTACACATGTACAGTACAGGGGATGATATTCAAAGAGACAATTACTACATTAAAATACATATTGGAACACTGTGACAGTCAAAAATAAAGCAACCCCCAAAACAGTGGTTCTTAGTTCAAAGTGGGGTCCAGGGACCCTCAGTGACTCTCTGATGCCCCTTTTCTACTGGGGGTTGAACCGGTTCGGTTCTTTTTTTTCTCCCCCGCCTAATTTTGAACCAGTTCAGAGTGTTTCCACCGAAAAGGAATTGGTTCAGATTCAGAACCCTAAAAGTTGGTTCGGAACTGGAACCAAAAAAAAAAAACTTGTTTTTTCTTGCCCTGAACAGGGAAGCAAAGTGGGCGTGTCACTATTCTACAGGTTGTTAAGATGCAGATGCGATATAAACAATAGCAAGCGAAAGGTCACTATTAAAAAAAGAAAAGTGAAACTGTTACGATGCCATTGACGATTGAATTTCCCCCGTGAAATGGACACTTTGACCGGTCATATTTGACACATTGCTGGCCAGGCCTGGAATCGAACCTGCGGCAACTGGGGGACTCCTGCCCCTAATTACAATGGTGCTTTAAACTGGTGGCAACCGCAAGCCGGTTCGCGGCTTGCGATGATTCCGTGAAAGCACCAAGGTTCCAAGGATCTAGAACGGAACCAGCTCTTAGAAGCACAAGTTATTTTGGTGGAAAAGGGAACAGAGAGTGCACAAAAAGGAACCAATTTGTTCACTCTCAGAGTTAAGGTGGTCCTTTGAAATGAAAAAAGCTTGAGAACCACTGGGCCCAAAAACACCAACCGAACCAACTGAAATGGACCAAATATTCTATAGGTCCCGATGTGGACGCAGAAACCATAAACAGCCATTTAACCAAATCTATGAGTGCAAAGAACAAGTCTTTGTTTCTCAACAAAGGACGGGCTTTGATGCAAATGCTAATGAGTTTGAGTCCAGTTTGTCAACAAACACCAGCCTGTCAGACTAAACATTCCAAATGTCCAGACGCTACAAGAACACACTTATAAAACACCTGATAACATGGTTCACCTGCTGTGTACTAGTGTCTGAACCTTTTAACTTATCATCACAGTTATCAGGCGTCCCTATTTTGAACCTTTTGATTTATTAAGGATCCCTGTCTAATAAGCCTTATACCTCTTAACCCTTTAAGATCGGGGACGTCATTTTTAGATTTCGTTGTGCTATTCAAAAATAGCAGATATACAAGTTCATAGTGCGGCTGGCAGCGGTGGCCTAGTGGTTAGAGGGGCGGCCTTGATACCGGAAGGTCCCTAGTTCGATTCCCCAATTCATCACATCAATCATGAATCACCGCTGAATAGCCCTTGAGCAAGGCTTCCATGCAGGGTCTGGCTGTAAATAAGTGTTAACTTAGTCCAACACCCTGGGTAAACAATAAACTTTGCTTTGCCGCGCTATGAACTTGTAGATCTGCTATTTTTGAAAAAGCATGAAAAGTTTTTTTTTTGGCAGACATTTGTAAATCTAATCTATCTTTGCTTTTGGGGGTTCCCGGAACTAAATATTTTACAAATGTTCGCTTTAAAAAATATACAATCCAAGATTTTGGCACAAATGTTCATTTTTTTTCAAAAATAGCAGATATACAAGCTCATAGAGCGGCACTCGGTGCCGCGCTATGAGCTTGTAGATCTGCTATTTTTGAATAGCCAAAGACATCTGAAAATGACACACAGATGCGTTCCCTGTCTTAATGGGTTAATTTACTGTACTGCCCTCTATAACTAAAATAAAATAATAAATGCACCTTAAATAGCTTATTTATTTTAGAATTAGAAATAGTTCATCTTTTACTCAAGGGGGACAACGCCCATCGCAAGTTGATGCACATATGTCCACATGTGATCCAGCCCTATGGAATGTATGGAATGCATGTGCCAACTAAAAACCAATGTAATACTTATATGAGCATCAAAACAATACTTAAAATGTGTATTGGCGCATTTTATTTGGCACATTTGGCATTATAGGCATTTTTTTAACACTATTATAATTATTATTTTCAAAAATAGCAGATACAAGCTCACAACGTGTGACGTGTCACATCGCACGAGTTGTAAGCTTATCTGCTTATTTTGAACATTTCTTGCAGTTTTAAGCATAAATGTTATATTGCTCATATTAAACTAGGATATTTGACGTACCTGACCTGTTTTCCTTGTTTATTTCTTGTTCTATTGTATTATTCTAACCCTTTCTTGAAACTGATAATGTGAGCTTGTATCATGACAACACCTTGTTTTACACCTGAAAACCTGTGATGTGACTGAAAGTATTTCAGATTTCAGCTCTATTGTCATTGACAATAGAGCTGAAACCTGAAATACTTTCATTATTAGACCAATGACAACAACATAGAGTAGGCGTTATAGTGAAATTAGCCTTAGATCAAGACTATCGTGGATGTATTTGATCAATTTTGACATTTTTATATCTACGACAGTCTTAGCGACCACCCCCCGTTTGCCCTGGAATGTCACCAGTAAAGTCCATATTTCTCCAAACATGTACAAATGCAAAATATAAGGTGCTTATTTGCTTTCCCCAAATGTTAACTAGATGTCCGGAGTATTTGTGCAATGTATTAGTCCATATCTTTCAATAAAGAAGTGTTTTAATCCCGTCTGTGGCCGATTCTGTTGGAAGTTCCCAATGGGCGGTAGTGACGGGGCGCATCCGGTGAAAGCCGGAGTTACACCCAATGTAAACAGGACGTAAACAAGGGGGGGAATGGCGTTCGGCCACAGACGGAATTAAAACACTTCTTTATTGAAACATATGGACTAATACATTGCACAAACACTCCGGACACCTAGTTAACATTTGGGGCAAGCGGGTAAGCACCTTATATCTAGCATTTGTACATGTTCGGCAAGATACGGGCTTTACTGGTGACATTCCAGGGCAAACTGGGGGGGGGTGGTCGCTAAGACTCTTGTAGATGTAAAAGTCAGACTCTATAAAATACATCTAAGATAGTCTCTAGGCCAGGCTATAAGTGAAATAAATCATAAATCATCACAACACAATAGCACTTATTCTGCTGTTAAACCAACACGATCATAAACATTGTGTTGCATGACAGACCAGTACGATATTATTACCGTCAGCGTCAGGATATCGATATCGATCATAAACATCACTTAAACTTGCATGACTGACTTCTCTCAGAAGCAAGTATATCAGAACGCAGTCAAACATGGACAAACCAACGAAATGACAATGTAAACTCCATATTGTCCCCACAGTTTACAAGATCATTAAAGGGACATAAAATGTATCCAAGAGTGACCACAACCTGGAAACAATGTAACTTTAATGAAGTTACAATGTCTCCATAAACACGTCAACAAGTTACATATTTCAGGTCGGTAACGTTACTATAATAAACCCCCAAACAAACCCCATGTAACGTTGTCTACGTGTTTTTTTTTATTTCACAATGATTTATATTCACAATAACCTGTGCAGTACAGTTAGTTACAGTTAGTTAAGTTAGCAGCCAAGGTGGCTAAAGCTAAAAGCTAACAGCCTCGCATTGGATGCAACGTTAACGTTAGCACTGGAGCTAAAAGCTAGAAGCTAAAGGTTGCTCTAATAAATCTTTTTAAAAAGTTCCAAACAAACCTGGCTGGCTTTGTAGAACTGCTTCTTGAACCCGGCGACAGACATGATGACAACAACAACACTGATGAACAGTTATGATTATTCACTTATTAAACTATTAGATCAATGTTTAATATACACTGAAGAATGTGTGACAGAATGTGTGTGTGAGTCTCTAACTAAACTGACTGTGTCTGCAGTCAGATCAACTGTCTTCTACTCCTGTCTGTGTGCTACTAGGCAACCAACCACTGACTGACACACACGCGCACGCACACACGCACACGCACAGTGGTGGAAAAATTACACTTTTTTTTTACTTAAGTTGTATCAATAATGCTAATAATAATAAAAGTCAGGCAATACATTTTTACTTGAGTAAAA